>NW_013654708.1:0-62500 GCF_000499385.1 Eimeria necatrix
CAGCAGCAGCAGCAGCAGCAGCAGCAGCAGCAGCAGCAGCAGCAGCAGCAGCAGCAGCAGGAGCCTCACAAGTTTGGTCTTGGGGAGGTAAGGCAAGTACTCGTCGAGCTCGCCGCCGGGCAGCAGCGCCGTGCTGTTGGAAAAGTCGTCGACGAGAATGAGTTCTCTGATGAGAGGAGGAGGAGTGAAGTTCAAAATGGAGTGTATGGACCGCAGGAGCGTCGACATGGGCTCGTTGTGGTAAGTTATTATTATTGAAGTGTCTAGACTGTCGCTCAAGTCTTGCAAGTCGTATTGGATTTTCAAACAAGAGGGGTCCCTGGGGAAGTTGCACGCAGCAGCTGCAGCGGTGTACTGTGCGCTTGCAGAAGTCAGCGAAACCGAAGCCAAATGGAGGAAACAAAGCCACTTTTTGCAAAAAAAGTAACGGAAACTACAAAATTCACTTAATTGCAATTATTCTAAACAAAAAAAGATTAAAATAATCGAAAAAATCAAAAAAAACGACTCCGAAGACTCCTTGCCTGCTGTCGGGAGGCTTCCTGTCAAGAGGCAAAGCGTCCGAAAGCTTCAAGTAAAAGCCGCCCCCACTTTTGAGTTCTTCAGTTTTGTTCACCTGTGCAGCAAACCAAACTTTAAACCTAAACCCTAAACCCTAAACCCTAAACCCTAAACCCTAGACCCTAAACCCTAAACCCCGAACCTTGAAGGCACCGTGCCTTAATTCATTTGCGGGCTTTCCTGCCTCTACAGGGGTCCCCAGAAAGCCCTGAAAGCCCAAAACTTGAGTTTTTAAATCTAAATTGTATTTATTTCGAAGTTAAAACTCCAAATTAACAAAAATTCTCAAATAGGATTCGCTGCAGCTTTCGGAGCCTCTTCTTACAGACGGAGAGTCTATGGGCTCGGGCATTTCCGCAGGCACCCAGAGGGGCCCCCTGACGCTGTCCACGCCCAGCTTTCCGTGCAAACTGCTGCTGCTGCTGCTGCTGCTGCTGCTGCTGCTGCTGCTGCTGCCGGGAAAGACAGCCATAGAGTTCAGCCAGCCGCGGCTGCGGGGCCGCAGCGACTGCAGGTAAGCCTCGTTGCCCACGTAGGGCTGGGCTTTTGCTGCAGCGTCGTATTCCTCATCCAGCAGCCGCTGCAGCTCGGGGTCCACTGGACGGGACACTGCAAAAAAAAATAAAATAAAATAAAAATAAAAAAAAAAGCAAAATAAATATGCCATTATCAACTCCAAGTGCTCCCTGCTGCTGGGGGAGACAACAGCGAACTCCCCACGCGAAAAGCAGCGTTTTAAATGCTCTAATTCCTAAGTCTTGAGCCTTTTCGCTGAGGCACACTCCTGCTGCTGCTGCTGCTGCTGCTGCTGCTGCTGCTGCACTGACTCACCGGGCAAGGAAGTCTGGGGGGCCTGGAAGCTCTTGAGAATTGGAGTGGAGACAAGGTAGGCGTGGGCGTTGCGGGTGACGTGCAAAAATAAGAACACTTGAACAGTGACGCAGAGCAGCAGCAGCAAAAACACTGCGAGGCAGCGCCAGGGGAAGTTGCAAGCCCTGGGCTGGTTCAAAAGCCTCAAAATGGGCCACCGCCACCACCTAAAACCTCTGCGAGGGGCCCTCGAGCCGTTTGAGGGAAGTCCAGTGGTCTCAGTTTGGTGGGGCCCCCCACCTGCAAACTGCTGCGGCTGACTTGACCGCGTCCGCCGGCCACCCAGGGAGGAGGGGCCCCCATTTCTGCTCTTAGAGTGCAACATGGGAAGAAAACCCTTGTGGCGAGCTCCATTTAGCATCATGGCGGCTCCAGGCAGGGTCTGCTGCTGCGCCGACGCACGCAGGTGACCAGTGGTCACTCAGGCACAAGGCGAAGTCGTAGCTTGAGAAAGCTGCGACCAGCTTCTCATGACCTGCCTAAGTTTCGTTATATTTGCTTTCAAAGTACAATTAACACATTAGGAGGCGTGTTCCAACTCGTCCACCCTCAGTGCAGCTGCACAGAGGTGTCAGGACTGCTGATCAACGGCACCTCGAGCCAAAATGGTAATTGCAGATGCCACAGTGCTCACGCTCCAACAGAAAAGACGCAGAAATGCCAAAACAAATGACATAAAAGCCTCAGATTTCGCTGAAACTGCGAAATTGCCGGCTTTTTCCACGCATTCGGCGCAGCTGCCTCGGTTCAGATCTGGCGGCGGTCGCCATGCCACGCAGCCCCACAGAATGGCCAGTTCTTTTGGCGAAAGCAGTTTTAATAGCAAATTAGTTAAAATAAATGCATTAAAGTCTTTGCTTTGGGAAGAGTTAAAGGTCTTTTTTCACCCAGACGCCGCCGGAACCGCCACCGCCTACGCGCCTTAGTGTGTCGCAGTAGCAGCCTGCTGGCCTTTACCTTAATGGCTGGCTATATATATTCACTTCTCATTCATTTCCACCTTCATTTTCTCTTCAATATCACTCATTGAGATGTTTATTTCAGTTTCAGTAACTTGCAAGTCCGTCGTTGTGCCTACAGATCACTCATAGCAGCGCTGTTACATTAATGAACAATGCCTTAAGATCAATCACTGCGCTTTGTGAATGCACAAAGGCATGAATCTACAGACATATGTATAATATATAATATATTCATATATTATATCATGGTAACATTGATCTTTGCCTGCGTGAGATGTCAACAAATATAAAAGAACGCATTTTAAACAACTTCTGAAGCCCCACCTCCCTAAATTTATCCCAAAAGTATGCAAATGTTTGCACACTCAGGTTGTTTGCAGCTTTCGCATGCATGCAGAGCAGCTGCTAAGTAATAAATGTGTTGCCCCTTTCCTGCTTACTAAGAAGAAATGGGCTGCAGCGTTGTCCGTGGAAACATGAAAATATAAAAAGTTGAATTTGGTGAAAAAAATAATCTGAACTTTTGCACAAAGGTGATCAATACAGCCTGGTCGGTTGCTGCATGCGTTTAAGACTTTTATTTTCAGTGGAAGAGAATAAATGAAAAAGGCAAAAGGCTCAATAAAATAACCTTTTTCATTTTATGGTCACTGCAGGATTACTGACAAGTGCATGCATTTGAACTGCTTCTTCTTAGTTCATCTTTTTCCCACTTTTTGGTATTCAGGCGAATTCAAGGAAACTGAGATGGACATTCCTCGGCTTTGAATCTCGTTTGCACATTCCCGCCGCTGCTGCTGCTGTGACAGCAGCAGCAGCAGATGTTAAGAGCTCCGAATGCAGCTGCAGCAGCTGCAGCTGCTGCAGCAGCGGCTGCGTGACATTTGCTGCTGCTGCCTTTTGATGCTGCAGCAAATGCCGCCGTCGCCATACAGACAATATGGAGCCTTTCATTTGGTTTTTGGCTAAGTTTTTGGCTAAGTGCCCAGACATTCAAGTGCAAATTCTGCAGCAAACAATAAAATCCATGAGTTCTACTTTTTGCGGATATGCATTACCTCAGATTGACTCAGCAACTAATTCTGAATGTTACAGAATCGTATTCCTAATCAAGGCTGCACATTTTCTTTTAACTTGGAGATGCATTCAAAAGTCTTTTGTGCTGCTGCGGCTCATCTGCAGATCATTCTGTTATGTTGTCGTGGCCTATTACTTACTTTTAGCCTTGTCAGTAAACACGGATGTTTCTATTTTGGCACTTTATCATTCACAAATGAGTGCATCTGATACATTGTGTTACTGGCGGCAAACTTGTGGAAGCTGCTAAGCTTTAGAAGAACTTTGGCTGAAGTGGCAAGGCGCCTTACAGTACATCCTGAACCCTAAACCCTAAACCCTAAACCCTAAATGCTCGCCACCACTGTCAGGGAAAGAGTATAACATATTGAGTAGACTAGATAAATGACACACGTGGGTCTTGTACACCCCAGCAGGCTGTAGAATGCTTGGCATTTTAGCTTTAAGCAACAGCAGCAGCTGCAGCGGAAGAGCAAGAAGGTGAGTTGCAGCCGCACGCTTTCTAGGCTACCCCCATTTCCGTAGCCCTTCGAAATGGAAAACGTGCATACATTCGAATTGTCTTCACTGATTATTTAAAATTGCGGAGTTTAACTCCTTTTTTTGCATGCAGTCTTGCACGCATGACCTTGAAATGCTCTCCTTTTCACAGTGAAGCAGAAGCAAGAAGGCGCTCTGCGGAGTGCATGCATTGCAGCTCATTTAGGTGATGACAGTGGGAACATCAGTGCCCACATATTCTTTAATTTTGCAGAAGGCAATGGCGTAGGCAATTAGTTCTGAAAGAATTTCCTGGGGTTTCTTCAAAAGCTGATCAGGGCGGTCTTCCACCAGCTCGAAGTACATGCGAATGGTTGCACCGCTGCTACCGGTACCTGCGCAAGAAAGCACCCACGAGACAAAGAAATCGAAATGAATATCAGTATAAAGCCACGCTGAAATCCCGGTGAATACCGAATCTAATTGAACACCAGCATGCTGTTATCCGCAGAGTTACGTGCAGCCACCAGTGGACAGCCATTATGGACATGAAACACACAAAACGTAGATTCATGTCAGCCATTATTAAGTGCAAGGACATTAATTTGGATCCATTTGGTGCTGTTTATATAGTGTCTGTTTACCTGATAGCCTCCAGATGGCCCTTCCCTTTGGGAAGAACAGCCTAATGCCTTGGTTATCCGCCACGGATCCATCGATAGGGTCTGTGTACTTGAACACGTCTATCTTCTCTGCCTGTAGTTTAGTCCTCAATTCTTGAGGCACAGCTGCACTTATGTGTTTCTGCAGCTCCTCCTGGCCGCCCACAGCCAGCGACTTCAGGAAAGCCATCATCTTGTTGGCGGACTCGCTGCACTTGTTCTCGAAGTCGTACCTGAGAGCAAATAAATCTTAATTCCAAATAATGCACGCCAGGTAAGAGTATTCATGCTATTTTATTTTATGTTGTGCGCACAATATGCACGGTCCCGCGCTTTTCCGGCACAAGATGCTTCATATGGTATCAACGCCCCACGAGTTATCTGAATATAGTTCTAAAATTGCTTAACTGTTTTAATACTTCTTTCTCTAAAATGTTGAGCATGTAAACCAGATTATATACAGCTGCAGCGGCAAATTGTGCAGGTCAAATTCTTTTATCACTGCAGTAATCGCTGCTATAGTGCTGCTGCAGTTTCTGCTTGCTAAATCGAGTAGGATAAATTCGTATTTACCTCATGTAGTAATTTCTCCCGAATTCCTTCCAGAATTCCTCAACTATCTGCTGCACTCCTACGAAGTTTTCGATCGTTTCTGGGGGTGGCGTGGGCACGATTTGTCCGTGTTTCTGCATTTCAAGTTCCTTCTCTACGTTGTCCATCAGCCCGTTGCGGTATGCAATTATAGACAACCAACACAACACAGCCCACAATCCATCCTTCTCCCGCACATGTACAGAGCCAGTACCAAAGGATTCCTCCCCGCAGATCGAGAGCCGCCCAGCGTCCATCAGATTCGTGAAATACTTCCACCCTGTGGGTGTCTCATATATGTCCTTTCCTGCGCCACGAAGATGCCATGAAGGTGTACAAAATTATTGGATGGCGATCTGAAAACTTATAAGGATTTATTCGTGGTGCCCAGGAGAGCTGGTTCTGGTATTCTGGGTTTTAAGCAGCGCCAAAACAGCTAGGAAGGAGGGCAGATAATGAGTTGCTTCGTATGTTCGTCACTGTCAGCACTCAGCCTAGTTGTTGTGCACTTCGTTTAATGCCTACTTTCGCATTTTGAGCTTTTTAACTGTCTGGCTGTAGCTCTCTCTGTCATTGGCTTGAAACTAAGCTAGGCTTTGGTAACCGCGTGCCCCAGTTGACTTACCGAGCTTCTTTGCCACGCTGTCAAGAGCCATGGAAGTTGGCATGGACCGTGCCAGACCTTTGATGCCGCCGCTGCCGTCTTTGCCCTTCATGAAGAAAGGAATCACCTTTTCAGCGTACTGTGCGATGATAGCCACTGAGTCACTAGGAGTGACGAAGAAACCAGGGCCTGCAATGAGAGCCAACAAGAAGGTAGAGCACCGAATGAGGAGCACGGTATGCACTGCCAAGTTTCAGGTCCTTCCAGAACCCTATTTATGTGCATTTGCGGATACGTTAGTCTTTACAACTGTCTGTTGCCAACCAAGCTGTGCATCTGCATATTTCCCCTGCACACCACTACCCTACGGAAGTCGTTTGCGTTCAGCTTTGCACCAGTTAAAGTTCGAGAGAATCAATACAACGGTCTTCCACTGGTAGAACTTAACGAATGTTTCAACTTTATGGAAACAGAACAAAGAGACTAGGAACACACCAAGGATCATATTTCGGTCGCAGTCGCCGTCTCCTGCTGCTCCAAGTAGAGGAGTTTTGCTGTCTACTTTGTCAGGGTTGAATATTCTCATCATGTCGACCAGCTCCTTGGCATATTCCAAGTTGGGGTCGGGATGGTGACCCCCGAAATCTGGCTGAAACACAAAAATACAAGAGTGTGGTAGCAGCTATGCAAGTCTTCTGAAACGAGTTGAGCCGGCGTGACAAGAAGACACTCTAAGAAACCTTGACATGAAGTGCGCTCAGGAGATAACAAGCCTTTTTCTTCGGGATTTTCACTGTAGGGAAGATAGTTCGGAGCCTTGAATATC
Organism: Eimeria necatrix; assembly: GCF_000499385.1. NCBI lineage: Eukaryota > Apicomplexa > Conoidasida > Eucoccidiorida > Eimeriidae > Eimeria > Eimeria necatrix. Next base: position 6,634 of record NW_013654708.1, read on the forward strand.
CTGACAGTTTAGGGTTTATGGCTTACCAGCGCCTTGCAGCATCTGAGGCACGTGGGCTTGGCGCCCAGCTCTTCTACAAACAGCCGCTCCGCAGTGGGTCCCGAAACACCGTTCATTCCGTCGTAAACAAAAGAGAAAGAGGGAGATTGAATGAGACGCCGCAGAGAGGGGAAGTGGAAGACGGCTTTCATCAGACGCAGCCAGTCCTCAGTGCCGTCGATGACTTCTGCCTGTAGCCACACAACCCTAAAGCCCAAACTGTACACTAAGCCCTTACTCTTAAGCTTCGTAAGTCGTAAGAGCCCACAAATTATGATCTCAAATGAAACAAATAGCGCAAAAAGGGAGGATATTAAAAAAAGCTGATGAGAAACTGTTGGAAGAGCTGGATATTTGTGAGTCTTAGTCAACACCTCTTGCAGGACTTGAGGATATTACATATGTGTAGTAGTTTGAGTATGCTTAGCTGAGTTTTATACTGAGTGGACTACCGCAGCCTTGCAGGACTCCCTCTCACCATGAACTGTTCCTTAATAAGCACTTTTGTACCATACGTGTCCAAGTCGAAATCCAACAGTTTTACGTGTTTAATTTCTTTGATAACTTTTGTTCTTTCGTATATCTTGTCCGTCAGGTTTTCCAAAGCAGGAGCTGCACAACCGCAGGAGACACAGCGCAAAACACAAAACGGATTCCACGCAGTCTTGGATGGACCGGGAAACGTGTCAGTAAACGCACTAAGGATTGTTAAATCCCCCAGACATTAGTTGTATCACGCGATTTGCCATTTTTTGCATTCAAAATACACAAAAAGGTAGCAGCACAATGTGCAGGGCAGCTGCTCTGCAGCCCCACCTCCATTCGCTGTGTTGTACTTCACGCCAAAGTCCGCGTCGATGCCTCCGGGGTTGTGAGAGGCAGTAAGAATGAAGCCGCCAAAGGCAATTCCATTTTCCCTTAGACGCAAAATAGCGCTGCAGGCCGGGGTGGAGGCGAGGCCGTCCTTAGCTGCACAGAAACCCCAATGCTGAATCAAATAGGGGAATGCATATAATGTACACATGTCCCGCAGCTGGCTAGGGTGGCACAAAAACGGAAAGCAAATGGAAAGGCCATGGGTGCTCAGGCAGAACAAATATTCGAATAAAGGGGCACCTACCAATCCAAACCCGCCCAACGCCATTTCCCGCGGCAATTGCAACAATCTTCTTAATTGCATCACTGCAGAAATAACGACCGTCACCAGCTACCAACATTGTGCCCCCGCGGACTTCGGACTCCGGCAAACAGTCAAAGACAGCCTGCAGATGTACAGAGCCACGGCTCTGGTTGGCCAAGATTACGGATTCACGAGCAAAAAATTTGTTTCCGGGGTCTAGCGAGTGGCTCTTGGGTGCAAAACAGAAAAATAAACACACACAACTGCATGCGAATACAAGCTGCTTACTTGGACGTAGTTCGACAGGTAGCCCGGCTGCATAAACTCGCGGGTTTTCCTCCGAAGTCCTAAACAGACATTGAGGTACACGCTTTGTTCGTACGCAAGCCAATGGGTCTTTCCCGTAAAATATTGAGAAAATGGCACAGAAGTGGACAAGGCAGCGAGCATAGCTACGAACACGGCGGCTGCCAGCTGCTGCCAATGATGCATTTCACATCGCTCTTGCAATTGCCGCAGTTAATGCTGTTGCAGTAGCAGTAACAGTTGTTGCTGCTGTTGTTTCGTCTCACCAGAAGTGCCGGGCTTTTGCCCCTCGAAAGGGGTTGTCGCCCGCACTGAGGCGGACTCTGGAGGAACGCCGCTGTACTTGTCTGCACCACACAAAGGCAAATAAAACAAATATAAACTAGAGCGTCTACGCAGTAATTCAAAGTTTACAGCAGACACAGGCAAGCGCATGCACAACTCCCACACGTTTCATAAGTTCTCGTACACAAGGATGCACAGCGTTCCACTAGCTCCACAGCACAAGAAACTGGAATGACTGAATACACTTGAAATTGGCAAAAGGCTGTGTGTCTTTACTTGTCATTTTGAATTAGACGCGACAGTTCTCCCGACCTGCAGACAACGCCCACAAAGACAAGGGCGCGAAGGTTTCAGCAAAAGGATACAGGGCAGCGTTTTCGCAACAAGTAGAGTTAAGATACTCTGACGTGGGATTTGAAGCGCCAGACAATCACCAAATACAAACAGTGAAACAGGAATGCAAACAGGAACCTGAGATGCCCAGTCGTCAGTGATCGATAGTGTGTGAGAAGGAAGAGAGACACAGAGATATGAGCGACAGAGCATATGCAGATAAATTGCAGTATATATCCACAATCTCCTGTATACAAAGTTTCCGCTGTTTAGCAGCTTCGGTTGCAGCTCCCAGTGCATCGCTGTGAAGGTACCAGCAGCTTTAGTGACTGGGCAGCATAAGCCTGTTGGAATGATGCAGGGCTGTAAGAAGCAGATGATATTGGCTCTTTAGATGGCCTTCTGCAAAGAGCAAACGCGCAGAAGGTCAGGAGCAAGTCCCATGAGCACTGCCTCGTTCAATGTGTGCGGTGACTCTGGCTGTGCTGCCTAGACCAGTGGGGAGAAGAGGGGACCTGGTCTCCCTTCTTCTCTCTAGGAATTCATTAGCGAAGAAAGAATGAAGGGCTTTCGGCTAGCACAGGTTGGGGCCACCCTCCGCGTATGGCTGCACAGGCATCTGGCGCTGGGCAAACTGAAAGACACGCCAGCGGCTCCCTGGACCCTGGCGACTTACGCAGCTTAGAGAAGGGCGCTTAGGGCAAACTGGATACAGAATAAGACATGAATTGAACCACTCATTTGGTTCTCAGCTGGCGCGGCAGTCGTCACTGACACAGAAGGGCAGCCGCCACATTGACGCGACGTCATCTGGCGCTCCCAGCCAGGACTGCCTGCGGCGTGCTGTTTGCCGCTTCTGCCTTCAACTCCCTTAAGCCATCATTGTGGCTAAAATGGGAATATCTAATTAGCTGCAGAGCAGAAAGCAAGACTCAAGGAAGAGAGCCAGTAGAAACCCTCTCACACACCGGAGGAACACATGAGGTAGGCTATTTGCCCATGCCTGCACTCGCAAACGTCATTTGATATAGTGCAAATAAACCCAAACAATAATATTGAATCAGTATTGAAAAAATTTTCTGAGAAGTCAAATGGATCATTTCCATTACCAGATAACAGCCGTGACCACCCGTCAACCACCGGCGCCGACAGACAGATCCCGGGCAGAAATCACTGCGAGATCCTCACCTTTGTTGCCGCCCCTTCCATTTCAGATTGACTAACTCTACACATTTGTCTTATTTTGATTCAATACATCAAAGCCTCTGTCAGCTGATCCCTGCACAGGCGCAGACAGAGGGACCGCGGTCCAGTTGGCATTCATGTTCAACATTTTATTCTTGAAACTTGCTCTTGTAATCCTATACGGCATTCTGCTCCTGAGGCATCAAGCGATGTAGAAGTGGCTTGCATGTTTGTTGATCTACAGTGAAACTGGGAGATCTCTCGATGCTCAGCCCCCACTTTCTGCGAACGCCATTGCCATGATAAAACTCGGACAAAAGCCAAGACGCACAACAGGATTGAGCAGGGAATTAGAGTCTGTATCTTCATTCTGGAATATTCGCGGGAAATCTCGGGAGATAAATGAGTCTTCCTGGACCCTACGCATCATTGCTATGTCTGGATAACTAACATGTGCCTAATATATTGCAGTAGTTGAGTAGATCTAAGGTTGACTCCCAAACTAAAGAAAGGCTAGGATCAATTCGCTGCCATGCTATAAGTACTGCATGGAAAAGAGGCAGCTGACCATGTGAAGACCAAGCAAACAGGAGTTCTTTATATTTCACTAGGTGAAGGGCTAATTTTCAAATTATTACTTCGTTTAAGAGGCCCTTCCCCCTCACAAGAGAAGATGCTTGTCGCATAACACCCCAGGTTTAAGGTGCTCTGGCCTTCATGCTAGAAAAGGCAATGCATGTTTCCGCAAGTGCCAGTTTCAGGGGGCCGATGCTGTTAGATTTTCAGTAGGGCACGTTAGCTTTTAGAAATCCAGAAGTTGTGTCGCCCATAATTTGATAAGGCAGCTTCATTATTAAACTTGTTTGTGCACTTTTCAGTCACTGCGTCACATTCAATAATCCTGATGGGTTGCTCAGTTGACCTGTCATTTCTGGGAATAATGGGCCGCAGAAATAGCTCTCTTTCCTTGTGTCAGTTGCAAAGAACACTAGGCCAAATGCGCACAGTTCTACTTATTAACCTACGTAGAGTGCCACTGAGTGATCGTGAAGCATTCATAGTAACTGCTACCATGAAAATATATTCGCAGGAACGCTAACAAGCCACAAGCTCTGAAAGGGGGGAAGCAACAGCAATTCTTCAAAGCGCGTTTCGCAGCAAGACTTCTCCAAAACATATTTTATTTTATCTTCTTAGGGTCTACGTTGGCTCTGTTCTACCACCGTATGCTGCACCATAGATCTCATTAATATCAGTGTCAGTGTACACGGTAGTATTCGTAATTGTATCATTGCTGTTAGTGATGCATGAGCTTGCTCCATTTGTACGTCACCGGCAGTAATGACAAAATTGGAAACACTATCTTCTTCCTCCTCAGGGAAGTGGTGTTCTGCTGAGTTAGCTGTGGTAAACTTCGCTTCCATTTCGCCTTGCTGAACCCACCTGTTGTAATCGCTACAAAAAACAACTTTGCGAATAACTTTGACCCGCTTAGGGACATGTTTTTCGCGTGCTGCAGGTAAACTGATTAGCTAGAAAGCACATCCAACACTATGTGATTGCGCCATGGATGGAATTCAATGCTGAGCTGGTGTAACAGCGTGATCTGTTTTATCATCGCGCTGCTCGCCTCCCTGATTTGCAGTTTTAAGTGGTGCTTCATAACTTTGTATTCATGCGAATCTGAAGCCTTTGCTAGGAGCAAAAGTCTGAAAAATACTAAGGAGTTTGCACAGTTGGCAGTAGCTGCGCCTTGGCCCAGTGATGCATGTGGCAGGATGTCTGTAGTAGGAGTTACTCATTAGGTCGGTGTTTGTAAGCTGAAGTCGCTGCACTGTGCTGAACTTATTACTCAAATTCCATTTCTTTCTCAGCAAGATCTAGTGAGGGCTCTTCCAGGTTTGGACGTTCGCAGCTACTGAGTCGGGCCACCCAGTGGCTGTTAAACCTGTTCTTAATGCTTCGACACTTTCGTCCGCATGATAGATGTATTAGTCTTAAAAGGACCTTATTTGTGGAGTAGAATCATTAAATTGTGACGGGAGATCAAGGCTGTCTAACTCAAGTCAACACTTCGTGACCTTGAGGATGCATGCGCTCAGGTTGCAATATTGCAAGCAGTTTACTCCACAACACGACTTGCTCACTTAGTGTACTTTCTTTAAAAAACGCGCCGTTAAAGTCTGCAAGAATACCTCTATTGATAAAGTCGAAGAACATGTGATTCATGACAGCTTGAAAAGTGGCTGGTGCCCCCCACTACACCAAAGAGCATGATTTTTACTACGTTTTCACAGTCATGCTGGCCCAGTTCAAACAAAAGGACAGTTTTATATTGGTCAACTTCATTTACTCATAAAGAAGCACATTTGCATTGGTCTGATGCATGCACTCTTTCGAAAGAATCCTTGTCTCACGCCCACCCGCATGAAAAACCCCGTGGCCAGCCCACGTCTACCAGCCTCTTAGAGCCACAAAGGAACACCCCCATTGGTGAAGCCCTGATTACAGGCTCCCCAACTCACGCCAGGCGTGGTCACCAGTTAATTGGAACTGCGAAGTTCCTGTTGTTGTTTCCAGCTAACTAGAATGCGCAAGTGCCACTGTACAGACACTTGATAAATCATCTCCTATACCTGTACTTGAACTCCAACGGCCCTCAAGACCTCTATGGAACCCCACAGGGAGGAGTCCACAGTCTCAAACCTTTAATCTGCAAGCTACAGAGTCTAGTGCCTCAAGTCCTACTCAGTGGTCCCCCACGACTGTCTACAATGCAGCTCCCGAGGTCAGGAAAAACAAAACAAGACAAAAGAAACCCTCACTGCATGAGAACTGCTACACGCCGACGCAACTATTCCACCAGCCACTCTGCTGCGCTGCACTTCTAGAGCCATTTACGGGGCGGAGCAAACTCTACACTTGTTAAGCTCTACCCTAGGGCTCGCCACTAAGCAGCTCGCAGCATTAAGTGGCGAAACTCCGCACTATTAACTATTAAACTCCGCACTATTAACTAATAAACTCTGCTCTATTAACTATTAAAGTCCGCACTATTAACTAATAAACTCCGCTCTATTAACTATTGAAGTCCTGGCGTCCGTGTCCACCGACGATCAATGAAATTACATATGCTTACATGTGCGTGTTCGTATTTCCGTGCCTATATACGATCTGCATGCAGACACGGCACGCATATGCAACGCATAAATGCGCAGTAATGCATTTGTTTTGCTTGCATGCACAGCCGCCTCTCGTATGCAAACAAACAAGAAGTGCCGTGCCGTGCTTGGGGGGCCCTCGACAGTACGGCGCGCGGTGTACCGACACTCAAGTTGCACGCCTCTTGGCACTCTAACGACTCTGTGCACCTCTAGGAATTGCATTTCACTTTTATTTCCGGTGTCGCTGCACGAGAGGCTGCATAGATCTATTTGCCACATACACTTGGGTATGTACTTAGAACAGGGTCACTAAAGAGCCCGCAGGGCCCGGCGTGTACAAATTGAGAAAAAAGCGACACACCGAACCTCAGCAGAAATAAAAAGAATGAAGAGGGATTTATATTCATTACTGGCAAAGCCACCCCCGCACATCAGCCACGCCGAGCCTCCGGCCGCCCTCCGAGGCCCGAAGAAGCAATTCCAAATCCACCCCTGCCCCCCTAAGCCTCAGGGGCCCCCAGGGGCCCCTCAGGGGCCCCTCAGGGGCCCCCAGGGGCCCTCCGGGGCCCTGAGGGGCCCCCAGAGGCTCCTCAGGGGCCCCTCAGGGGGCCCCCGGGGCCCCACAGCCCCCACATTCTGCCTCGTCTCCGGGGGCCACCATGCAGATAAACTACTGCTCTCAGTAGCGTCAACTGGCGCGGGCATCAGTCGGTTCTGCAGCAAAAAAAAATGCATTTTATTGAAATGAAAAGGCGGCGCGAGCGCACGGAGGGGCGCCCGCGAGGTGTACGTACACCCGAAACTCGAAACGAAGGCGGGCGCGAGCGCATGCAGGGCCAGCGAGGTGTACGTACACCCGAAACTCACGACTTGTTGGCCAGCGTGGTGGAAAGCCAGTCGAGGCCCTCGAAGAGTCCGTCGCCAGCTGTCGCGCATGCAGACTGGATGTACCAGTGTCTGTGTCGAATGGAATAAAGCATTAGTTTGTCAGTTATTTCCGGAACACTCATTGCGTTGGGCAAGTCTTGTTTGTTGGCAAACACCAGCAGCACGGCGTCCCGCAGCTCGTCCTCCCCCAGCATCCGGTGCAGCTCTTCCTTCGCTGCGCCAACACCCGCAGCAGCCCACAGCAGCAGCAGCAGCTGCAGCAGCAGCAGCAAGTGCAGCAGCAGCAGCAGCAAGTGCAGCAGCAGCAAGTGCAGCAGCAGCAAGTGCACCGGGAACGGAAGGCTACTCGAAAATCCCCGGAGAGGCACAAACAGCCCGACACTGCGAGTAGCTGCAATAAAGAGAAGCCAGCAGCAGCAGCAGCAGCAGCAGCAGCAGCAACTGCAGCAGCAGCAGCAACTGCAGCAGCAGCAGCAGCAGCAGACCATCAACAATGCGTTCTCTGTCGTTGGAGTCCACGACGAAAATGATGCCATGGGTATTTGAAAAGTAATGGCGCCAAAGAGGTCGGATTTTGTCCTGGCCTCCCACGTCCCACACAGTGAAGGAAATGTTCTTAAATTCCACTGTCTCCACATTGAAGCCTGCAGCACAGCAGCAGCAGCAGCAGCAGCAGCATGCATGCAAGGCAGCTGCAGCAGCAGCAGCAGCTGCTGCTGCTGCAGCAGAGAGAAACAGCGCCGCCAGAGAGCCCCCTTTGTCTCTCAGATCCATTTGGACAAATGCTGCAGCAGCATGCAAGCAGCCCCTCGAAGCCCCACATTTGCTGACGGCTGCGGCGCAGCAGCAGCAGAGCAGCAAGAGCTGCTGCCCTGCTGCAGCGGGGAGCTGCTGCAGCAAGGGCCTGCTGCAGGCTGCTGGCGCTGCAGCGCAGCAGCAGCAGCGCCGCAAACTCGAATATGCTGCAGCAGCGAGGCCCGAGCACTAGCAGCAGCAGCAGGCCCCCGGCCAGGCGACTGGCCCCCCGCAGCGCACAGCGCTGCATGCAGCAGCTTTTGGCTCCAGTTTGATGTTATTTAGCAGCATTTTGAAGAAACTGGAGCGGGCAGCAGCAGCAGGCAGCCCATTTGCCTGTCTCCAGGAGCACTGGGCAGGCGAGACGGCTGCTTTGAGGCCGCGGGGCAGTTGAAGATGATATATTTAAAACAAACAAAGGTGCACACGGCACGCAAGACTGTAATGCAGTGGAGGAAAGGCGCGGAGGAAAAGAGGTAGCAAAGACACGGTGGGTTCCCCCGTGGACAGCAGCTGAAGCGTGGCCGGTGCCGCTTACCGATTGTAGGAATGGTGGTGACAACCTCTCCTAGCTTCAGTTTGTATAAAATCGTAGTTTTTCCGGCTGCGTCGAGGCCAACCATCAAAATACGCATCTCGCGTTTCCCAAAGAGGCGGCTGAAGAGCCGGCTGAGAGAGAGCCCCATGGTGCCGGCGGTGATGTGAACGAAACTGAGGGTAGATAAATATTTCTGGGGTGATCTAGAGAACAAGGAGCAAACAAACTCGGAAAGCTTGGCAGCTCAGACGCAATGGGGCGCGGCCGGCGGTAGTGTTCCTGTTGCAGTTGCAAGTAGTAGTAGGGTAGGCGTGGCGGGTAGGAAGGATACTGTCCATACACCCAAACCTCGCAGCGGTTTCCCGGCTTCCTAGCCCTCTCTGTCGCAATTAAATTGCTCGAAAAGAGCAAATAGACGACAAAGGAACACAAGACGGAACGACACAGTAGGGGGGTCAGATGCGCATTCAACAAACCAGCAAACACGCCCGGCACGATCACGCCAACACACGTCGCTGCCGCCCCCATGCACCATCGCCGCCTACAGCTACCAAACCGACCAACCTAATAGTCTAAGTATGCATGCATTTAATTTTATTATTTAGAAACGAGCAAATAAGATGGATCTACTCGCCCATTCCCTTTTCACTTGGCGCTTGCCTCGGCTTTCCCTTGCCTAACTTTGTCCGTGCTCCAGTACTGCGTCAAGCTTTACCTGTTCCCCTTATAACTCCTGCATTTCAATTGCTGTATGACGTGCGCCAAGCTTTGTCTGCTGTATGCCGATCTTTGTGGTGGGGAAGGGGAGCAAGTTTCATGTGGGTCGGGTTTCAGCTGCTGCGACGAATTCTTGGGGAAGGGAATCAATGGAAACAGAGAAGTTACTGTAGCGCTGAAGCTTTTCAGCCGGCGTTTACAAACATCTTATTCACTATGGTCAAGAGCATTTTCGCCTATTGGGTGATATATGTTGCGCTACGAGTAGTGCTAAGCCCGCAGTCAGCAGTATCATGACTTCCCAGACACCACGTTGTTGGGCACAGGTAAAACTTGCCAACGAAATAGGAACTCATGAAAAATATCGAGTTTCCTGGCGCAAGTCTTTGGTTCCCAGCCAAGGGATAGCAAAAGCGCTGTTGTGCGCTCTTACCGAAGCCCACACTGGTCCCGACTGCAGTCACGAAAACTGACTACGGGGGATTCTTCCAGCGCCCCTCACCTGTTGCTAGTCTGTACTTACGCAGTAGTCTTCTCTAGGCCGGCATGTCCACGCAATTTCCTAATCAGCGCTTGCTCATGAAACTGCGATATTTTAAGTCCTTCAGGCGGTCCGGCCTACAATGTAGGTTTCCTTGCCCCCTTTAAGTAGGGCTCCCTACAGCCCAAGCTCGCCATACGTAAGGACAGAAATGTACAGCCTTTATCAATTACACAGTGCACATACTCTCAAGTTACGCTGTTTTAGCTTTGGTGGGTAGACTTGAAGTATGCCCAAATCAACTGCAGACCGCAGCGGCTTCTGGCCGTCAGTCGTACAGTCCTTACATTGGATAACTAGGCGACGCTGTTGCTAGAAAAGTCTTTTCTTAGCTTTTTTATCTTGGGAGCACACTAACTCCGTCTTAATCTCGAGGAACAATCCCACCATTCTCGCCGGGCGAAGTTGCTGCTCGCTAGAGGCTGCTCCGTATTTTCTGTACTTTCTCGGAAATGGAAAAGTCAGCAGATTTAGCGGAAGGCTCAAAACTAATCACGCCTGTATCACTTCGCATATCATCACCAACTTTTAGTACCTCGAAAACGCTCCCTCCCGAAGTTAGCGATCTAATGGGTGGGATAGCGAAGAGGGGCACGACGAAACCCAATTGGTAGCTTAAAAGGGGGGAATGAAGCGAAGATCATCTTCCTGCTTTCTGCCGTTGCTACGTCCCGAAGGCCCTACTTGGCCGCCTCTATGAACCTGTCAAGCATCACCCACGTGCCCACACATATGGTTGCATGCCCGGGTAGATCAGCATGTCTTGATGTCTTCCTTCAGCGAGTAGAAGAGCCTTCTACGGGGTCTGAGATGAATCAAGCCTGTGGTGAGTTCGTTCTCTCAGTTCTCGCCAGAGTTGTGCCTCGTGAAGCAGACAGTACTTTCCCAAAGCCAATCTAAGATGCGGGGTTAAGGGCCCTCGCCATCGTACTATTGTCGTCCAGTTGGTAAGCTGGGGGGAAGGGCATCGGTGCAACTGTTTTCCTCTCCAAGTAAAGCCGCAAATCCCTTAACTTGCTTGTATTTTTTCATGAACTACCGCATATTTTTCTCTTCGAACACTAGAGTATTGTGTCAAGTATGCGTGTGCCTACTTTTTCTCTTTAAATCAGACGCTAAAACTTGCAACCTGTTGTCAGCCAGCAAGGCTTTTGATCTTTCATAATGGGGCATCCAAACACAGCTGGTATATCCAGCCACCTGAGCTTTTTCAATGCAACATATTTCCTTGAAGGCGTCTAAATGCGGATGAAAGTCAATAAAATCGCGCTAACAGGCCCATAGTCATGACTTTTCATGACCATACTCGTGGTGAGGTACGAGTGCATTACGTTGGGCCCTGCACGTCCTTCCTCTCACCACTGTACATGACCTCCATTGAAACATACCGGATGTAAGAAAATCTGGGGGTGCTGGGACCGCCGTGTGGTTTTCTTTGGATCGAATGTTTTCATATCCACGCCTGAATGCACCCTTTGCAGGGTAGATCTTTCTACATGCACGAAATCCGCTAATTACTGTATTTTATGTGCCTTTGCTGGCAAACCACGTTGCCTAGCATGACAGACTGGACGAATGCCTCACAGCACCGGCTGGGAGGTCCACATCAAAATTTTATCTTATTGCTACGACAGTGCAAGAGCTTAAGGCCACCGGACCTATATCTAAGCAGATGTCAGCTATCAAACTGATGCTGGAATATAGTAACCACGCTGTGAGCTATTACATCGCAGTGTATGAGCAACAGTTGCTTCGGCTCTGTTCGGTTACCACTTCAGCAAACTTTCGATGGCTTTTTCTAATTGTACTAGAGGGCGCCTCATGACCACATGCTCGCGCAAAATGACATGAGATGCTGAGAAAGCTTTGCTGCTTTGGCACAGCCGCTACTAATCCAAGGATAATAGCCACGGAAAATGACATTCTGCGGCTGCGGGATAGATGAAACTGCCAAGCTGGTTTTCTCTCTGCCGCTTCAAGCCGCGCAGTCGCGTTAAGCTGCAGGCACCTACTGCTGCAGTGTGCTGCAAGGGAGTGCTTGGTGTGGTCGTATCGCCATGCAGGTATTGAGCGCCGAAACTTAGTGCCATGGGTTACAGTACCTGCGACGAACTATTCTGGAAAAAGGGTGAGTATATTGTACGAAGGTTTGTGTAGTTTCAGGAGGGGAGCGTACCGTGGGGGGCTATTTCTGCTACACCCTTCTACAGCCGTTCGGCATTTAGCCAAGGTCGCCGCATAAATATTGCCCTGCTTCGGAACTACCGTGCATACTGGCGTTCGGAACAGGATGTGTCAGTACGATAGAAAGTGGCTCACCCCAGGTAAACAAGAACTTCAACCGCTGCTGTTCAGCCCTAACCTTTTCCAAAGCTATTGTCACTGTCTTGTGGAATCATCAGGTGCGGCTATCCAATTCCACGAAGGACAGCGCAGCCACTGTGCGCCGTCCTCACTCTCGGAGGGCGACCTATGCATCCTTACGAAACCCAAAGCGCTTTAGGGGCTCTACTTTCGCACGCTGTTCTATGTAAGAGCATTTCCCAAAGTGGGCGCTACAGTTTGGGAGTACTTAAGCGCAGTCCCGTGGCTGCCGTCGTGGTCTCTGTGCTTAATATAAGGTTAGGCACAAGCTAGAGAACATGTTCTTAGGGCTTGGCTAAAACGGAGATGAGGCAGAGAAACCAGGCACGTAGGGCTCATTTGAGACACATAATCCGGTGGGTTTATAGCGGCCAAGATGCTGGCTGCCTTCTGCCCAGGTGATGATGCCGATGTAGTTCACACTTGACCGATGGGAGGCGGTCTACTTCATTGGTGCTGCATTCAACCTGTAATATATTTGATGAGGTGCTTGCTTTGCAAAGGCAGTGCATATAGCGTTTCCATGCGATCAGCCCGCAGGCACCAAGTGACGCACAGAGCGCAGATAACACCAAGCTTCACTTCACTACAAATTTATTCCCTGTCCTCCTTACATAAGGTTGATTGTCCACGCTAACTATGCCTTCAGGCACACTTGTGGGCATAATTATGTCGTCTATTGTAATTTTCACTCTTGAAACCACTGCTACGAAAACTGTAGTGAACTCAGCCTAGTTCGGCTGCGGCCTGCCTCTCCTGCTCCAGTTACCGATGCTCATTCCTATCATTACAAAGTAAACAGTTTTTTTTCTGAAAAGGAAGTCCACGCGAAACGATTGAGAGTCCTCAATGCCTGGGATGCATATATGTTCTCCCGTTGTTTCTCCGTTACAGAGTGAGCGTGCAACACAATAGAGTTTCAGTGTCTTTTGCGAACCAAAACCCTGGGCCCAAATACAGGCCCTTTCTCCCGAGGGTTACGTCACTTTGCGTGTGTATTGCTTGTATTTACTATTGCCAATCTACATATTCTGAATTATATGACCGTGAAGGCCATTTCTGGTAACATTATAGAGTTGCTCTACAGAAACAGCTCTCGCTTTCCTTACAGATATTGCAGCCGTTCCGAAGTGTTGTCAGCTCACTGTCAACAAGGCAATATAGCCCTAAGAAGAGATACGCGGCAGCGCCATATATACGTTTAGCCGAAAACCACAGAAATTTTCACACAAGTTCAACCCTCAAGGCAGTTCAAGCCGACAAATAGAGCTGCCCACCCTTTCGGAGGCAGCAACACACAAAACACTTTGCAATGAGATTAAGTAGCACTGTGCGCTGAAGCTGCACTCATGTTTTGCGGTCTCAGGATTGTTTGCATAATTTACAAAGCTTATTCGTGGGCTGCAAGTTTATTTGAAGCGCATTGGGCTCTCAAGCTGCAGAACGGCTTGTGAGCGCTTCGTGTCCTCTTTCCGTATTAATTGTCGGTCTATTTCGATGCTTGTGTTTCCTTCATCGTTTTCATCCTCCTGGCCTCCATTTTTCGGTATTCTCCCACTTTTAACTCTCTGTCTTTGCAGCTCTCTTTGTTTGTCTTGCATCTTTGCTGGTTTCTTTTCGTTTTGTTTCCTGCCACATCTTTGGTGCTTTTGGATCACTTGTCGGATTTTTTCCGTGCGCCTTATCCTTGTTTCTGGAACATTGTGCCGGTGGAAGGCCCGCAGCTAGTACTACTTATAAAGCATGAATGGCTGCACAGCTCCTACACCTAAAAATAGGTTAATTACACTGAGAGCGGAAGGTAATGGCCCTTGTCACTCGCTTCTCGTCTACCCCTTTGCCTCTTTGCTAGTTAAACTGCTGCAGATGCAACTGAAAATTATGAAGTGTACCTGAGGGTATACGGGCTGTGCAGAGCTTCACACACATTCCACAGAAATTATGCACAGTGATCTGAGAATGAACAACAAATGCATAGGCCCCCTCTTCCTTGTTTCTTTGCTTCTGAACATTGCTCCTTTTTTCTGTCATCTGTTTCTTCGGACGACAACAGGAGTCAACACCGGGAACTTCCACTTTCTGCGGTGCTAGTACTGTTCTCCTAACCTCACCTGCGCATAGAAACGTGCGCTTGTGACTAATACCGGAATGAAAATCCTCATTCGTCCACACGCACCAGTGAGCAACTGGATACATAGCACGAATATGCCTAGTCAAGAGGCTGAGATGCACATTCTTGCACTTCCGTGAAATCAACGGGTTATAATGGCCCTTGTCCTTCAGGTGTTTGGATCCCGTTGCTCGTTGTTGACCTACTCCGCTCATTGCAGCGGCAGTTCTTCCTGGCGTGCACTTTCCTAGCCAGTAGGAGCATGGGGCGACAATTTAGATTCCTCTCCCGCCTTTCTGACTGTACGATGCCTATTTTAGCCTTGCTTTCCGCAATACTATGCTGTCCACAAGAGTGGCGTGAACATGCTAGCGGCCCCCAAACAGCAAGCGCCGTTGCTCCTGCAGTGCACCACGCTGCACTTTGAAGTGCCTAAGATGCTGCTGTAAGGCTAGGCTCTTTTTTTACAGCCTTTAATTTCTATGCTCGGGCAAATGAGTTGCAACCTTCCACCTAAAACCCTAAACCCTAGGCTCTAAACCCCAAGATCTGAAGGCAGGACCCTGAGCCCCAGACCCTGAACTCTCGACAGTCTGGCAAAAAAAAGCCTGCATCGAGCATGTTAGCAATTGAAGGTAAATACGAGTTATTGAACACGTACTTGTGCGAATAAAACTAGCACAAAGTCACTCACGAGGAAAGAAACATCAGCAAGCGCCCTAATTATTATTCATTAAACACAACCAACGCCGCCTCTCCACCAAAGGTCGCAACACAACCGCTACAATGCTGCAGCAGCAGCAGCTGCTTCAGCAACTGCAACTGCTGCTGTTGGTGCTGCTGCAACATATCTTCAGTAGCCGCTGCCGGCTGCTGATGATCTGCAGCTTTTCTAACCCAAAGGCCGCTGAAACTGATGTTCTCTAGTCCTAACCTCGGCTTCGCCCCTGATGCAATTCCTATGAAATATATGAAGACTTTACTTTTTATGCGCAAACAAGGCTTGCTGCAGTTACACAAACCAGCGCCCGTCTGCAGCAGAGCCGCGATCACACACACAAGTAGTGCTGCTGCGGCCGTCGCTGCTGCTGCTGCTGCTTCCCAGTCCCTACACCACGTTTGCGTGGCAGGCGCCTTAGCCCTGACTCTATGAGTAAAGGACCACTCGAGGAATCACTCGAGGATTCACGTGGCGCTAAGTTCACGGTTTCCGTGCAACTGCTGCCGTTGCTGCTGCTGCTGCTGCTGCTGCTGCTGCTGCTGCTGCTGCTGCTGCTGCTGCTGCTTACTCCTTGTACCATTTTCTCGCGTGGGCTGCGTACGTCTCAGGGCTGACGGCCTCCACCACAATGGGCATGAAGCCGTGGAGAGCCCCACAGAGCTCGCTGCACTGCCCGTAGAAGACCCCCTCCCTTTGAATGAAGGTGTTCACCTTCTGGAGGCGCCCCGGGATGGCATCTGCTTTAATGCCCAGCGCCGGCACTGCCCAAGAGTGGATCACATCTGTGGCTGTCACCAGAAAGCGAATGTGCGTGCGGGTGGGCAGCGTCAGCCGGCGGTCCACCTCCAAGTTGCGCAGCATGCCCGGCAGCAGGTCTTCGTCGGAAACCATGTTGCTTTGGAAAGTGTAGTAAGTGGGAATCAGATCGGGGTTTTCCAGGTACTTGGCGGGGGTGGGATAGTCAGCGGCGGACACATTCTGCATGGCTGGAGCTGATTTGGCCGCAGCAGCAGCATCCGTGATCGGGCGGACTACTTCCGACTCTGCTGCTGCTGCAGCAGCTGCAGCGGGAGCAGCAGAAACCTCCGCGCTGCGACATAACGCAGGACTCGCTCCGCCATGAGTCAGAGACGGCAGCAGGAGGCCGCTGCGGTCATCCTTGGAGCCAGAAAACCAGCTACGCATGCGCTCCAACATCTTGAACGGAGTCCGCCGTTCCTACTGCTGCTGCTGCTGAGCCTGCTGCTGCTACTGCAGCTGAAACAGCTTCAACAAAAGAGGCGCGAAGCAGCTGGTTGCGAGCTACGCACACTCACAGAAGAAGCACCCACTGCAGCTTTCGCTGCTGCTGCTGCTGCTCCAATCGCCAGCGGGCCAGGCGCCTTGTCAGTCAAAGACCTATTCGAATATTACTTCGTTAAGTACGGTGGTAAATGTAACGTTGATCTGCTCTGAGGCTGCTGCTGGATGTCTGCTGCTGCTGCTGAGGCAGCATCAGTCGCTGCTGCGAGCAGTTGGGGCCCACGGCGGCGGCCACTGCTGAAATGGGTCCTGCGCTGCTGCTGCATGCAGTCATCTCTTTGCCTTCTTTACTTCCTGTGTGCATAAAACGACATATTTCTACTGTTTCAAAGCGGTTCAACGGAAGCAGCAACGCAGCTGCAGCAGCAGACGCACTGCCACGGCTTGGCAGCTGCTTTGGCGTGTCTATTCTGCCACCTGTGTACCTTTGTCACTAGAGTTGACAGGGTGATTCCACCAGAGGAAAGCCAGGAAGCATCAGCTGTCGCAGCAGCTAGGCTAGCAGCAGCAGCAACACCAGCAGCAGCAGCAGAAGGCGGTGCGGCGGCAGCAGCACTCGCTGCTGGTTCGGAAAATGGTGGACTACAGCAAATGGGACAAGCTGGAAGTGGACAGCAGTGACGAAGAGACGCCAGGTGCAACGTGCGCTCATCGCAAGCATGCGCTGCCCGGCAAGAGCAGCAGCAGCAGCAGCAGCAGCAGCAGCAGCAGCAGCAGCAGGGGGATTGATTACAGCAAATGGGACCACATCGGCGACGACGAGGAGGAGGAAACTCCGGCTCCCCGAGTGAGGCGGCTCACAAAGGATGAGGCTGTGACGATTGGCCCTGAGGGTTTGAACATCCACTTGAAGAATGAAGAAGCAGCGCAGCAGCAGCAGCAGCTGCAGCAGTGGATGGAGGAGGAGCAGCAGCAAGAGATGGGCGAGATGGGCATGTCCTTCGAGGACGCCCACGAGTGGCCTCGGTGCGGCCCCGTGCAGGTTGCAGAGTTGCCCGCAGCAGCAGCAGCAGCAGCAGACGCAGCAGCAGCAGCAGCAGGCCTCCCCGCCGTCGTGTCCACGGGACTCGGAAAGTCCGAAATGCAAAAACTTGTCCGAAATGGAGGAGTTAGCGAAAATAAATACTTCTGGAGACAAACAGCAAATGAAGTTGTGTTGTCTTTGGCGCTGCCGCTCGGTGTCCGAGGCCGGGACCTGCGCGTACACCTCACGGAACACACTCTCAAGATCTGCTGCACGAGCACCTCCTTGCTGCCCCCCGCCAGCAGCAGCAGCGACGCAAGCAGCAGCAGCAGCAGCAGCAGCAGCAGCAGCAGCAGCAAGGAACAGGTGCTGCTGGAGGGAAGCTTCCCCCACCCCATAGAGCCCGACGAGGACTCGTGGCTGTGGGAGGTGACGGAGAGGCGCATAAACTGGAAGCACCTTAAAGAAATAGCGGCGCAGCAGCAGCGGCCGAAAGAAAGCAGCAGCAGCAACAGCAGCAACAGCAGCAACAGCAGCAACAGCAGTGACAGCAGCAGCAGCAGCAGCAGCAACAGCGACAGCATTACAGAGCTGCCGCAGGAGACGCTGCCGCCAGCACTCTTTTTCGTCGATCTGCATCTCAGGAAAAAGAAGATCCTTCCTTCTGCTGATCTCTGGTGGTCTTGCATACTAAAGGTAACGAGTGAATGTGCTGCTGCTGCTGCTGCTGCTGCTGCGGAGCTGCATGCAAAGTGCTGCTGACGTTGTTGGATTTGCTGCATCCGCATGCTGGTGCTGCTGCCGAACTCCGTGGTGTTGGTGGTGCTGCTGCAGCTCTTGCTACTCGGCTAGCTTTCGTGTCCTTGCTGCAGTGGCTCTTGCAGCTGCTGGCTTTGCTGCTCATTCGTACCACGCCGTGCTGCTGCTGCTGCTGCTGCTGCTGCTGCTGCTGTGTCTGTTTACAGGGAGAAGTCGGCATCGACGTGTCGCAGTTGGCTGACCGCCGACACGCCGAGAAGACTCAAAGCTTCAAAGAGGCGTGGGATGCAGCACATGCAGCTTTTAAGGAGAAGGTCAAGCAGCAAGCCAGCAACCCGGTGGTTCTGACTGCTGATGGTGCTGCTGCTGCTGCTGCTGCTGCTGCTGCTGGGCATAAAGACAGCAACAGCACTGACGTGCAAACCCAGAAATGAAATGGCAACGCCGCCTGCAAAGGGCAGCACGAATTCAGAGCAGCAACACAGGCACCGCCTGCTGAAGCTGCAGCAGCAGCTGCAGCAGCTGCAGCAGCAGCAGCAGCTGCAGCAGCTGCAGCAGCCTAGCCGTACCGCTGCCAGTACCGCAGTGGGTTGGGATGCAGAACACTGACCTTCGTTTCGCTCAACATACGAGCTGCAGCGGCTGCTGCTGCAACTGGGCCGGCTCCAACTGCACCAGTTGCTGCTGCTGCTGCTGCTGCCGGTTCTGTAGCAGCAGCAACTGCGCCGTGTCGCCATACAAGCAGCCTTTGGTGCTGGGAAGGCTCTGAGTGACCGGAAAATGGAATAGAGAAAGAAAAGTAGCCACGGCAGTTACTGAGGAAGCAGCAGCAGCAGCAGCAGCAGCAGGAGAAAAGGATGCAGTGGCCTGTTCTTGATATGGCTGCTCCAGCTGCCCGCCTTTGCATTATCTACTGAGCTAGAGGCACTAAGTAGTTTGGTGCTAATGTTTCATTTGCTGTTGCAGTAGCTGGCGCAGAACTGTACAAGCTTGCTCCAGATACGCGCTGAATTCCACAGACTGAGCGTGAAATGAGCAGCAGCAGCAGCAGCAGCAACAGCAGCAGCAGCAGCAGCAGCAGCAGCACAAGCGACGCACACGCCCTTGTTGTTAGCATCAATAGTTGCTGGTATGAGATTGAGAACACCCGAGTACTTGCGAAGCAGACCATAGCTTTGCAGGGAAAAGATGAAGACTGAAGGCAGCAGCTGCATGTCTTGCATTTGCTGCTGCTCCCGCTGCTGCTGCTCATCCTCGGCCTCCTGCTGCTGGCTTTTTTTCTGCGTTCCAGCTTCCGAATCTGCTTGCGCTTCTTCCTTCCTCAGCTGCAGCTGCTGCTGCTGCTGCTTCTGCTCCTGCTTCCGCTGCTGTTGGTGCTGCTTCTGCTGCTCCCTGCATGTGTCAAGGACCTCTGCGTTGTAGAGCCTGCGAAAGATAAGGACAAATGGATTCCTTTCAGCTGCTGCTGCTGCTGCTGCTGCTGCTGCTGCCACTCGTGGTCCTGTTCGTGCTGCAGTTCGCGTTGCAGCTGCTGCTGTCCTACCGAAGTCCTTCGTAGACGCTGCAGTGATTGGGGTGTCTAGACACCCCGAGTTCATCGAAGGAAAAAATCTGCAACGAAGCATCCAGAAACAACCAGAATGAATAAATTTGTAAAACTTGAAAGCAAAATCAACAAAAAAGTTGAATTGTGAACACAAAAAACACTCACAACTTGAATTTGTTTTCTCTTCTCCACAAATGACTTCACAGCAGCACAAACCGCCTTGCTGTCCCATTTCGTCCAGCCATCTTTCATTTCCTTTTCATCCAAACAAACAAAGTTCTCCTTCGGGACACAAAAGGCAGCAGCTGCTGCTGTCAGTTCCGCAGACCTCACTGAGCCGAGCCCCTCATAGTCGCCTGCAGCAGCAGCAGCAGCAGCAGGTGCAGCAAGTTGCAGCAGCAGAGCGCTGCAGCCAAGGTGCAGCAGCCGGCCGTCAAACTCACAGACACGAAACAGCCGAAACAGCAGCAGCAGCCCAACTAGCAACCAAAAGCTGCAGCAGCAGCAGCAGCAGCCCAACTAACGACCAAACAGTGCAGCAGCAGCAGCAGCAGCAGCAGCAGCAGCAGCAGCAGCAGCAGAGCTGCGCGTGGCCCACGCGCAGGGTTTGGAGTTCCTGCTGACCTGTGGACAGACACAACACGAAAACGTCAAACTTTTCTTTGTTAGCAGCAAAGAGAGAAATGGAAGGAGCGAAGAACATGGACTCATCATCAGGATGAGCTGTGACAAACAAGACGCCAATTTTGTCTTCTTCCTCGTCGCAGCAGCAGCACTCGCTGTCCTCCGCGTGCTGCTGCTGCTGCTGCTGCTGCTGCTCGAGCTGCTCGCGTTGCTGCGCGCTTGGGTCCTGCAGCTGCTGCTGCTGCTCGGGCTGCTGCTGCTGCTGCAGCAGCTGCTGCTGCTGCCTGCGCTGCTGCCGGACCAGCGCAGCAACGAAGCGCTCGAGCCTGCAGTTGTGGGCCAAGTGCGCGTTGTACAAAATGCTGCCAATGCAGCCGCAGAAGAAGATGCTGCAGCACAGCAGCAAAAACCAGTCGCTGCTGCCAGCCCCTGCAAGTGCTGCTCGCAGAGCCTGTCGGCCTTCGGCGGAGAGCAGCCGCGGGAGGTACTGCAGCAAAGTGACGGAGACAGCAGCGCCGACGGCCCCCAGGGCCACGCCGTAGTTGTGGCTGCTGCTGCTGCGGCTGCTGCTGCCGCTGCTGCTGCTGCTGCTGCTGCTGCTGCTGCTGCTCGCGTCCGGAACGACGGGAGAAGTGTCGGCAGTGGGCGCAGTCGCCAAGTCCTCGGCAGCTGCTCGCTTCGAGCTCTCTGCAGCAGCAGATGCCATTATCAGGGGCAAAGAGATCCGACTTGCTGCGCGCTGGCGCTGCTGCTGCTGCTGCTGCTGCTGCAGTTGCTGCTCGCCGCAGCCGAAGAAGTCGCAGCAGCAAACACACTGCACAGTTCACCCGCCTGCTGCTCCCCTGTGGCCAAAAACAACAACGAAATGAAAATAAAAAGAATTGCCGAGAAACAAGACAACTGAAACGCAACAAAACAACTCCCAAAGAAGCAGTACTGACACCAGTGACCTTGCATGCAGCAACGCGGCGCAGCTGCTGCTGCTGCTGCTGCTGCGACTGCCACACAGATCTTCTTGCAGATGTACATCTAGAAAGAAGTACCCTTTGCGCAATATGTCCATATAAACTGCACTTTTCATAATAATGAGGATGGGATGGCAGCTTGTCCTGCTGTAATTGCTGCTGCTGCTGCTGCTGCTGCTGCTGCTGCTGCAGTGTAGAATACAGCTACGCTAGCACGAACTCAGCTAATTTGCAGGTAGTCTTTCTGGAGGTTTTGATCACGAAGAATATCACTTGATGCAACTCGCAGCGGCGCCCTAGACAACAGCAGCTCCTGCAGCCTTTCTGCGCAGCTTTCCTGCAGACACTTAGGATGGGCGCAGCAGCAGGAACAGCAGCAGCAGAAACAGCAGCAGCAACAACAGCAACAGCACTGGAACCAGCAGCGTCTACTGCAGCTGCTCATGGCACGTTGCTCCTCATAACGACAGTCGTACTGGGAGGCCAAATCAAGACTCTCTGCTGCTCCCCAAGTAGATGCTGCACATCATCACTTGCATGCAGGCTGACTGCAGGTTTTTGTTGCCTTTGTCTGGCACTTGGCCCCACTTATCTCATTATTTACTGCTTTTCATTGCTTGTGTCCTGTGACCACTGTTCCTGTGACAGTCCCTGTGATGCTTTCGTGTGGACTGTAGATCCTTGCAAGTCGCTGGTGTTCTGAGGCTGCTTCTTGTGACCTGAGTGTAACGTTTTGTGCTCGTCTTTGTCTTGTGTTCTTCCCGTTCTGCAACTGTCGGGGTGTGCATACACCCGAGAATGCCCTAAAGAGTGCACAACTGAAGAGACACACAGACAAATGGCGTTTAGGCCAGATGCAAACACACGCAGATGTCTTACAGAAAGGTGAAAAGATGCGAACGGACGACACAAAAGAGTATATATCAAAAAAGCTACGAGAAACATGCAAAGAAACAAAAAAGAGTACATATAAAAAAGAAAAAAACAACAGCGGCAAAGCCTCTTACACAAGCACACCAAACACACAAGTCTGCAGAGTCTAACGGCAGCCCTAGGCGTGCAGTGAACCCAACACACAGAGTGAGAGGCTACTAAACACACGAAATGAAACAGAAAAACTTTCCTCGCGTTTGAAACTAGGTAGCTAGTGATACATGGTGAGGAATAGCACGGATCAGCTCTGACACCAGCCAAACGGACAGACCAAAGCAGGAATATGCACGCAGAGTCTTTAAAATGCAACAGCAAAGACATAAGACAGGCGGCCGGGCAACTGCCAAGGCTAACGATGTTGTTGTAGCTGGGCTGATGCTGTGTTGCGCAGCAGCCGACCCCTGGGAAACTGCTGCCACCTTTCTGCAGCAACACGACCCTTCGAGATGTAATGTTCGCCGCATAGGTACTTCAGCTGCTGCTCAATGCTGCTGCTGCTCCCGTTCTCACTGGTCTCGATGCCGCTGCTGTGCCGCTCGTGAGAGCTCATTGCTGCTACTGCTTTTACGAGGCAGACCGTGGGAGCGAAACTGCTGCCGGTTTGCGTGTAGGGGCCCTTGCAGCACATTTGCAGAGAGAACAGCGTGCTGTTGTTGCAAAAGCGGCAGCGGATACAACAGCAGGCAAAGTCATCCTTAGGGGCTCTTTAAAAGACTTTCATTTGCCAGAAAATCGTGTCAGGAATAATGCCTCAGACAGACAGACCTGCACGCGCTGCGGAAACTGCGGTGGCAGCAGCTGCTGCACCTGTGGAAAGCTTCCTGGTTACAACAGCAACCGGCACATCCAGACTGTGCTCGACCAAACAGCTGCAGCAGGTGCTCCAGCCGCAAATGCTTCTGCCCTTTGCGGCGACGCTCCTCATTCTGATGCTTCCGTGGTGGAAAAAAACACCGCAAAGACCAACAATCCGCTATTTGCTGCTGAATGTGAGACGAATACTGGTTTCGGCGGTTGGACTCCCAGCAGCAGCTGCAGTGGCAGTTATGGCGGGGAATACAGTTGGACTTGCAACAAGAGCTGCACCAGAGGTTATGACAACCTTAAACGCAACAGTGTTTCCCACACTGGTGCTGGAGACGGGAAAAACATCAGAAATTCAGGGGAAAATCGTCTGCACTACATGAGAGGCCCCCTTTCTTCGGTAGCGGGCTCACATGTTGCTGCTTTTGCCACTGGAGCGTCTGCAGCTGGCGGGACCCCCGCCGATTCTGTTGCTCTTTCCAACCCGCAAAACCACAAGAAGCAGGATCCACTACTGCCGTCTGAAGCAGCAGCAGCTACTGCTGCTGCGGCTCCAGGATCCCATGAAGCCAGGCGCTTCGTCGGTTTCCCCAGCGCGGCAGCGGCTACTTCGAGAGTGCTGTGCGGCGCGTCAGAAAAAATGCAGCAGCAGCAAGTTTTCAATTTAGGTAGAGCAAGGCCTGGTCCTCGCGAACGCCAGGGTGAGCTGCTGCAGAAAATGAGCAAGTGCTTGCACGGACAAGTGCAGCAACCTCAAGGGGTCACAGAAAAGAGTCAACTATTTCGGCGGCTTGGAGGAACTTGCCTGCGGGTTGTTGATTGCAACAGTTGCAGCAACCACAGCAGCAACTGTTGCAGCAACCACAGCAGCGACAATAGCATTAACAGCAAGCTTGTAAAACCTAGCGGGAACGTCATTCACATCAAGAGAAGCAACAACAGCACCTGGAAGCAATTTGTCCCATGCAAACGAACCAGCACTGCAGCAGCAACTACAGCACCCACTGCAGCTGCCCGTCAATCCATGTGCGACGAAAAGTTCGCTCCAGCAGCATTCGGGAGGCGTAGAAGCCAGCCCAGTGTGCAGGCGAAGTGCCCTAACACCAGCACTCTTCACTGTGGTTCTATCAGTGCTTCAGCTGCCAGTACCTGTAGCACCTGCAGTGACATCACTTGCAGCAACAGCAAGAACAGCAGCAGCAACGAGCGCAGCGTCAGTTTACCTGCAACGACATCACTTGCAGCAACAGCAAGAACAACAGCAGCAGTAACCACAGCGCCAGTCATCAAGCCCACTGCCGGCAGGACGAGCGGAAGCGGGATAACACCCAGTTCCTGCAAGCAAGAGCTGCCGCAGCAACAGCATCAGTCTCGACCGCAGTTGCAGCTCCACAAGCCTCACGACGCTTCATTGCCCGTACACACAAGTGAGGTATCCCGCAATAACACTTGCAGCAGCAGCAGCACGAGACGCAGAGGCGACCAGTGCAGAGGCGATCTACAGCAAATACAGGTATCGTCATGCAGCAGCAGGATGGCGCAAGGACAACAAATGTTTAATCACTGCAGTAGCAGCACCAGCACCCGGCTCGCTTTCACCAGAGGCAACGATAAAAGAAGCACACGGGACAATAACTCCGGCACCCTAAGGAATCGGAACCGCAGGGAAATGCCGAGGAAACAGGGCTACAGAGACTGCATGATCAGCAACTGATAGGGACTGAAATGAGCAGAGAAACTCCAGCGTGCGGGGAAGCAGAAACTACTTCATTCTGTCCATTTCATTTTGCGAGTTGGCGCCAGATGAAGTTACAGCAGTAATATAAATAGCAATTGCAACAGTAGAAGCAGCGCACGCTTGCTGTATTTATTCAGAACTAATGCCATTTACGTTTCATGCATTTGCTTCTCCCATATCTAAGCTGCCCTTCTTGGCCAACTTCCATCTTTTGCATGCTCTGCCTCCCCTAGTCATCTCCATTCATTTCTGTCTTCGGTTTTATCCTTGTAGATTCGCCGCTTCATCTGGCTCTCTACGTTTTTGCTAGCAACCCTTTGCGTGCCCACCCGTCTGTGTCTACGTTGTTGAGGCGTGTTCCGGTACTTCTCTTTACCTTCATGTTTCGTTGCCTCAATTTGTTTTTCAATGGATGCGCTCCATCGTGGCCTTCAGCAGATCAAGTAGCACATTTCACCAGATTCCCTCGTTCTGCTTACGCTTTTTGTGGCTTTTCAACCTTCATCTGTTAGGTATAGGCTCGTTGTTGCCTGCATGCTTTCCGTATCCCTAAATCCTGCCCTCTGTGTCTCGAAGTTTGCATCTGTGTGGAGCTCTCCGCTCCACAAATAGATCCAGCTTTTCAACTCAAGAAGCCATGCTTTCAAGTCTACGACATAGGGTGACGGCTGATTTGCAGCACAGTGTCGCATGGCCTAACGTGTCCCTGTATCCACTGATCCGTGAGTATCGCTGCCTTTTGGACTTCAAAACTACGATCATTGTGCAACAAGAGAGAAATGAATTTTTCCTTCGCAACATCATATAGTTTGTTCCCCAAGAACCGTTGCCTCCTAGTCTATATTGACGTTCCTTCAACGCCTGCCATACAACGTGCTCTTGCTCGTACTGTTGTTTGTAGCGACGAGCGCTGCCGCTGCAACGAGAGCATGGGACTAAGCAAAGTAGCAAGCAAAGATTAACAAGAATGTTGAAGCAGCAAGGCAAACACGACATAATTGGGAAATGGAGGGCAGAAGCTCACACCACGCTACTCGCCTCCATGTTCACACTTGCAAAACAAGGCATTGGTGACAGTGACCAGGCAAAATAGACCTCGAAACACGAGGCATGAAGCTATCTGAGATTCTTAGAGTCCAGACGCTCGTCTCAACTAACCAGTCTCTAGCCAACCTAGGGCGCTGACGGCAGAAGGCAGAACCACATACAACAATACTGAAGGACGCAACGTAGCAGCGGAACACTGTCGTTATGCAGAGCTAACCACGAGAATCTAGTGGAAGTTCCCAAACATTTTGTGAACTTTCTCGAAAATTAACGGGAATAGCGAACGTTTCATTGTGTAGCCTTGCAAACGCCGCCACAGTGTTGGTGACTTGATTTATTACTTAGCCCCCACTTATATCACAGATCTGTACCCGACAATGCATTAAAAATCGGATTATATTACTTGAGAGAGCCGAGTTTCCTCGAGACAAACCCAATTGCTTCAAGGCACATAATGCACCGGCTCATCCAGCCCCAAGAGCTGCCTCATTTAAACCGGGCTTGAAGAGCCCGACTGTTCTTCTGCAACGATACGGCATAACCCTAATATTACTGCTTTTTTATAGTATTCTAGTGTTGTTCATTTCATTCTAAAGCCTCCCTGTGACGCTGAAGGCGACGGAGGGAAACAGCTACCAAAAATTGTCCTCCTGCCGGTGCTGGCGAAGTCCAAGCAGCATGTCGCTGTAGGAGCTGTTGTGACAACAGCTGAATCAGAAGCAGCAACAGCTGCAGCCGCAACATCAGCAGCAGCGGCAGCAGGAGCAGCGACGCGGACAGTAGCAGCAGCAACTGAAATCTCCCCGTTTGCCTATTGGGAGAGCTACCTGTTCCTCTGATGCCGGCGTCGAGCGACCTCTCCAACGGAGGGCACTCTCCAGGAGGCTCTCAGGCGTTGGTTCATGTCAATGGAGCTTCTCAGGAGCAGTCCAACTCTGCTTCTTCCGCTCCGGAGTTTTACCTCACAGAGCGTCTGCCTCACGCCATGGTATTAGATGCACTCCCTTATGTAGATCCTCTGCCTGCTGAACAGCAGCAAGAGGTGCAGCAACTGCTGCAGCAAGAGATGGCTCTGATCGCCCAGGAGGCTGGCGGGCCAGACAACCTCCCTGACTACCTCAGAGAACTTCCCCTTCCCAAAACCGCCCTCTTGGATGACGCGGAGACGATGTTGGGAAAAGAGATGGCGAGAAAGGCGAGAGGTGAGGCTTTCATCGCCAATGTTGGGGTTTTAGTTGCACTGTGCCTGCTCGTAGCATGTACAGTGATAGCCTCAGAAAGTAACGATTTCGTGCATTGATCACAAGATGTATTGCGCTGAATATCGTCTTCTTTCCTCCTTCCCATCCTTACAGAAAAATGAGCATCATCTCCATTGCCTCCTCCACTCCTGCTTCACATTCATAATGAACACCGCTGCTCCTCCAGTTGTTCACTGGCAGTTCCTTCACTCGTCTGCCTGTGTGGCTTTACTTTCTTCCGTTTATGTTTTTGCCTATTTCTCTTTCCTTCCGCTTACAAACTTATTCTTTTTGTCTATCGTGCCTCTTTAGTAAGTTGATTGTTTCAGCTTTAAACTCACTCGCCGTACCTTCTCTCTTCGCATTTGTGTGCTTGCCGGTTCCTGCGTGCGCATTTCTCCTCTTCTGTCTGCCTCTGAGCCTCTCTTTAAAGTCTCAGCCGCATTTTCCTTTTAAAATGTCCGTCATATGGGGGATTGTGTTGTGGGATTGTGTGCTGATCAGGTGAACCCATCCCCGAGCTGGACCTGAGCAAGTACACGAGCTTCACCGTGCCCACTGGACAGAAGGCTTCCGATGTAAAGCTTTGGGAGAAGGCAGTTGTGAACTGCCAGCAGCTGCTGCAGCACACAGCAACTGCCCACATCAACCTAGAGTTAATGAATGCACATGCCGCCGCATCCTGGCAGAGGCACCTCAAGAACCTCACGCAAACTAAAGACAGGTTAGCCGGTTTTCTCTTCCGTGGCTGTCTGCAGAGTGGCTTGTGTGTTCGAATCTTTTCAAGTTGTATTTCGCTGTGGTACACACGTCCCTTGTCCGCAGTTAAATCTCCTGAGCAACAAATGGCCTTTTTGTGTCTGCTTTTGGGGGTTTGCCTCCGCTTCCTCACGTTCCTGTTCCCCGTCATTTTCTCGTCGGTGCGTTTTCATTGTGTTGTGTTACGTGTTGTTTCATTTCCTGTATTGGTGTTTGTGTTCTCGTCAAACTCTTTGTGGCTTACGTGCGGCCTCTCTATTAATCTTGTCTGCAACTCTTCAGGCTGGCTGCCGTAACGAAACGCCGCGCTGAGGAAGAAAACACAATTTGCAAGACACGCAAATTGCAGCAGGTAAGAGGGACCGCTTTTCCTGTGTTGTTTCGTACTATCTGCACCGTCGCTTCTCGTGTTTCTTGCGGTCTTGTCCGTTGTTACTTGTCTTGGATGTTATTCTGTTTGTTCCGTATGCCTTTTTCCTCTTTTCTTTGTATCACTTTTTCATATTTCTGTTAATATCCCCCATTTTCGTTATTTGGGGATCTCGTCTTTGTGTATTTTGCAGGTAGAGGCCGCGGGAACCCTAAAGCAGCTCGACCAGACGGCTCAGCAGTACAAAAACAAGTGCGCATGTGTAGTGCATTAACAGTGAACAGCAGCAGTTTCAACAGCAGCAGCAGAAAGAACCACGAGAGTATATGGTTTTTCGGGCTTCATGAAGGGCGCATCACTGCTTTCCGTTTGAATTTCTGAAAGTCTGCTGCCTTGGTGCCTTATAGTCTCTTGTGTCTTTATGACTCATTCTCCCTTTTATCTGTCTCTTCGCCGCGCGAAAAAATTCTCCTCTTCAGCGTTTACCTGTTCTCACCTGTGCATCAGCTTGACGCTTTCCCAGTCTCTTCTGGCCATTGGTGGCCCGCTACCCCTTCTTGTGTCTCAGGGTGCTTGCCATTTTTATCTAGTGGGTCACTTGTTGCAATCTTGCGGCGCACTTGAACTTTTTGTGTCGGTTTTCACAGCAATGCCTCCATCATAGCAGCTCTGGGCCCGCTGACGGCAGAAGTTCAGGATTTGAAGGCCAAGTGCAGGATCAGGTGCGTCTCCCTTCATTTCCACTCTTTGCGGTTCCTTTCACATTGTATATCTCTTACAGCCTCTTCTATTACTTCTTCGTCTCGCACTTCCCCGTGTTGGCGCGTTCGTTCTCGCCTTCAGCGCTGTTTGCATGCATCAAAACTGAGCTGGTACTTCTGTGTCTCATCTGGACCCATAACAGCATTTCATTGCTGTTTCTTTGCCTGTTCGCAGAGGCATCTTGCCGGAGTACGCAGAGGAGGACGAGCTTGACTTGGAGGCTTGGCAGGAAGCGGCAAACGTCGAGTCGTAGCCAAGTTTTGTTTTCTATTTACATGCATGCTTAACGATCTTGACAGCTAGCTAATCAGATGGCTAGCTGGAAAGGTTGACCAGCCCGTACGGGCGCGTGTGCTGATGCCTAGTGATTGGCGGCATGCGAGGGAAGCGGAAATTTTTCGAGACTCTATTCGAATGCGTGACCCCTAATTGTAAATCGGAAGAAGCCAGGAGCTGTCCTTTCCCTAGATTTGAGTTAGTTCAGTCATAAGGCCACTTGCTCAGAGCTGTGATGGTCGCCGCTAACGCTATTATGCCTTCCTTTTTGTGGTGCTGCTGCTTCTATGCCTGCTTGTCTGGATCTTGCCTAAAACTTTGTGTGTTTTGTGACTACGAAGCCTTAATGTTGTGTTGATGAGGGAGTCCACTATTTGCGGTTGCAAGCTTTCTAAGACGAAGAAACACCTAAATGCACAGGCCGTGGCTCTGTGGCTCCTGTGATTCTCTGAAGCGCATGCGCAACCGAAGTAGCTAAGTGGTATGTAGCGAAACAGCCGTATTTTAGTTGAGGCTCCAGGAAATCGATGATACAGTTTAGGTCCATTGTAGGTACATCTCAGGTTGCGGGACGCGGCGAGGCCTGGCGCCTGGAAGCTGTATTGCAACATCGGGCAAACAATTCCCCCGGCCTGCGGCCCGATACTCACCGCAGTTTCCGCTTCTACTCAGAAATTTCCGCAGCTGGTGTTACACCAGCTTCAGTTTTCCGTTGTGCCCAGTAGTTTGGGCAAAGGAGCTAAAGAGACAATATGTTCAAAAAGGTCGCGAGTTAAAGAGGGGTCGCCAGTCAAAGAGGTGTCACCAGCTGAAGGACCAGGTACAGGGGCCTGAAGGCGCTATATTCTGTGGTTCACGCTACCGAGCAGCTTAGTTCAAACTACGAAGCCATGCTGACACGGCTAGTTGGATTGTGGGCGCATTTCGGCACAATCCGGCTGGTTTTCCAAGCACGCGATGCCGTATGGACTCCTCCTCTCTTCACCTTTGCTTGTCATGAAGAGATTTTCAGGACTTGCTGGGGAATAGCACACTTTTAAAAGTGGAATTGGACGAACAGGGGTCCAGTCATGTCTCAGAAAATTACTCTAATGACCAACACATGCCAAGCAATGTCGTACAGGAATCATCCAGCAGAAATGGCCCCAAATGAGCAGACGTTGCCAGACATTCGAGGCAGGCAGGTAAGCAAGGACTGAGACCTCAGTCGCGACAATCTTAGCTGCCGATCTAGGCATCAAATGGCGCTCAGTATCGGGACTACAATCATACGAGCCTACGGGCTGTCCGGTCTTCTATGGTAGGTAGTCTTCAACCTACAGATAATACAACGAAATACCCCAAGAAGCCTCATCAAATTTTAGCTGGTACATTAAAAGCCCAAGCCTTCGTGAACTATTAGCGTAGGCTAGTGGTACAACGCAGCCCCAACCCGAAGCTCCCCAGAAGAGAAAATTAAAAATTGGGGAAGAGCATCTGTACCTAGCACAACAGGAATATCAGGTGGAGCTTGTGGAATTTATTTCTGGTGGAGAATTCGCGTCTACCAGAAATTAACCAAACCTGTGCCAGTATCTCTGTGACGTGGAGCCTGAGTGTTGGGTCCGTACACCCAGTCTTTGGGGTGCGCCTGAGCATTTCTGCCCAATACGGGCATCCAGTCCTACTACAGTCCATCTAAATATTGCTTTATGATCGCATGATGAATGTATAATTTCACCACCAGGGGCGTTCAGCAGTACGCCCCACAGCACTAGCTGCAACAGAGGTTGCGGCAGCCCCTGGGGCTGCCAGGCACCAGCCGCTGCCATCTCGTGAGGGGTAGCCTATAAGAATCGGCGAGCGGAGGAACTTTTGTGTAGCAGAAGAGATGCTCGGAAGAGCAAATTGCAGTTGCTTAATGCTGTAGCACCTGCAGTCTCTGCTCAGTGCCTGCTTACTCCTTCCCCCACACCTACATCCCGCGTCCTTGTCTCTTTGCACTGTTCCCTCTGTGTCTGTGCAATTTTGCAAAAACTCTCCAGTTTCCTTGGTTCATTTGTATAAACTTTCAAGATGGGTCGCCGCCCGGCTCGCTGCTACCGCTACTGCAAGAACAAGCCCTACCCGAAGTCGCGCTTCTGTCGCGGTGTGCCCGATGCGAAGCTGCGCATTTACGACGTGGGCAGGAAGAAAGCAGATGTAGAAGAATTCCCAGGAGTTGTCCACTTGGTCTCAGACGAATATGAACAAATATCATCGGAGGCTCTCGAGGCCGCTCGCGTCTGCGCCAACAAGGCAAGCGACCCTGAGCTGGCCGCGACCCTGTTAATTCCGTTCTCAACAAGACAGCTCTCTCCATAATCACAGTTCTTTTTTTACTTTTCCGCACTAAATGGGAAAAGAAGAAAGCCAATAGCCCCGTCCGGCTTGGCATGCCCACGAGCCGGCTTGGAAGACAGTTTCAGATCACCGCAAAAGAGTGGCCAGCTGAACAACATGGACGTTCTTCTTTTAAACAGAACAGAGGCAGCAGCATATAAGCCCATAGACTCGTTGCTAAACCACGTATCTACTTTGAGACCTAATACGAGGCTGGACTGTGGCATCATCTGGCGATTAGTGGGATTATTAATCTCATTGAGGAGAAAGTCCCTTATATTTTCTTTTTGTCTGGCTTTAGTCCCTAATATTTTCTCTCTGTCTGGCTTTTTGGATGTTTTGCAGTACATGATCAAGCACTGCGGCAAGGACAACTTCCACCTGCGCATGCGCGTCCACCCCTTCCACGTTCTTCGGATCAATAAAATGCTTTCGTGCGCCGGTACGCGAAAGCAAGTGGGAAACTTTTGGTTCATTTGCATGAATTTGTTGGCTTGCGAAAGTTGTTCTTTTTTCGCAAGATGTTTTGTGGCATAATAAGGGGAGTCTATTATGGGCAGTTCTGAGTTGTTCTGCACGGATTCTTTCAGGGGCTGATAGGCTGCAAACCGGGATGAGAGGAGCTTTCGGGAAGCCCACAGGTCTAGTTGCGCGTGTCAACATTGGGCAGATTCTTATGTCTATTAGGACCAAGGTAGGTAGCAATATCACCCTTTTACACTTTTGCTTCCTGCTTTCGTCTTAGTGGCCTAACAGACTCGTTTGCGAAATATATCCAGCCAGCGAGCCCCAGTTGTCTACTGATGTCGCCAAATGTGGCACTTTTCGTTCTTTGTGTGTGAAGAACTATTTGTTTTAAGTTGAACATGCGTCGATTGGCCTTGACATAACACTGTTGCTGCATTGCAAAGTGCTTTCTGTCGTTTCGCCGCAGGAGTCGAGCGTGAACATCGCCTCCCTAGCTCTGCGCCGTGCCGCCTTCAAGTTCCCCGGCCGCCAGAAAGTGTTCACCTCGAACAAGTGGGGTTTCACGCCTTTCACTCGCGAGGAGTACAAGAAGTGGCAAGCAGAGGGGCGCATTGTCTCTGACGGAGTCTGCGCAAAATGGCTGGCAAAGAAGGGCCCGCTAGCCGATACATTCCCCCTCGCAAAGGACATTCAGCTCCCAGTTGAGAACTAAGTTCTCTCTGGGCAACCCCTGGTACCCGTGCCTCAGAGAAACAAGAACTAGTTAACACGTACTGGGCAGCGGCTATTGCCCTTATGCCTTCGCCGCGCGCTCCAGACTACAGCATTTGAAAGGGAACATCTTTCCATCCTGGGGCAACAGGAACGTAGTGGAGGGTTTGCGAATAAACATGGGTCTTGAGTTGATTAGCCTGCGAATACACAGCATAGGCGTAGAGTACGAGTTCGTTAGCCCTGAACATTCAAGTTGATTCCCTTCAGGAAGTGGCAGCTTAGCCAGACGTCTTGTTGGTTCGTGGCTGGATCATAATATCCTAACTTCGCTGCAATTTAGCAATCAGTGCAGTCCAGTATAGAGACGCAGCTTGTCCGGATATCTCGATGTACCATGAGGGGCTGGAGTGCCGGAGTTGGGATTCACAGCGGGGTGCCCGGGCGGGCAGCTTTTGCTTGGTTTGTAGTGGCATTTTGTTATTATGGTGGAAGGTACAGATGTATGAGAAGATTTTGCTGCTAAGCATGCCGTCAGTTCAGCACTCTGAGATGGTCGGCAGTCCCATACGCCCATGTCGACATTCTTCTGACTCGGGCGTGAACAGTGTGCCCCTTGGAGGACTGTACATCATTAACATTTTGTTTTAGCGAATTTGTACGGTACGTAGTTGCCGGTGCATTTGTCAATGAGTGCAGGTATTTGTGGATATGGCGCATAGAGGTGGCATGCCGTAACTGCCAAGATTCTAGCTCTTAGCTGCTTGCGGGACTTCCGAAATTCCGGCAGCCGTTAATTGACAAAGAAAAACAATTTGAGACCAAGAGAGTTTTCACAACAAAATGGATTTGCTTTGCTGAGTATTACGGAGAGCAAACAGCAGACAGACCGAGTGGTCTGGGCGTGAGCAGGAACGGACGGAGGCTGAAATGCACGCAGTTGACACTCTATTGCTGTTATTTCCACTAAGTGTCTTTTTCAAGTTGTCCTGCAGACGTTAGCTTAAAAATCATTTCTTCCGTGTCTTGTGGGGTGCTGAAGTGACTTCGCAGAGGCCACATAAAATTCCCTGCTTGGGGCATCTCGTTATAACCTACGCTGACTCTGTCACATATGGTTGTTGCCCTTATTTTAATTTGCAAATGACATTTATGTCGATAAAGTGAATTCAAGGAATGCATGTCTGCTTCGTTCCCTAAAACTGTGAATTAGAGCCAGCGCATTCCCCCCAGCGACATGCTCGGCCAAACGTAGCTGCTGGCTTGTAACCGGAGAGCTTTTGGGGACAGAACACTGGATGACCAGCCCCTAGCATATCGGAAACGAATGAAAACCATAAGGGAGTCGGCAGGAAGCAACACAACTGGATTTTTTGAAGGGCAATGGCAACTATAATGGAGAGCCGGTGAGTGACCCTACGATAACTGGACAGAAAAGCGCGAATGAAACAAACTGTATCGGCCTTTAAAATGCCGATGTATCAGTAAATTTGTTATTAGCCTTCTTTTTTTGGTGATTTTAGTGGTTTTGCCTTCTGTTTCAAGACTTTTCAGCGCAACAGTTCAGTTGCCGCGTTATCTTTCCTGTATGATTTTGCCTCTGTGATTTTGTCGTATTCTTGCTTGCTTTTCTACAATTAGACACTTCGTCTGCTTGACCCTGTCGCCACGTTATGCGCAAGCCGTGTTTAGCGCAACTAGCTATATGCTCATATCTGTTACTTTCGCTTACCACAGAGCCGGCATTCTGGAGGAACTGATAGGGGAGGGACCTGAACACGAAAAGGTGGCTGTGACAGCGGCCTGCTCAAAGGCCCGTGATCAATTCCCTCATGCAGCGGGCACAGCAGCGTTTGCTGCAGGTAAATTAAGGTACAGCAGGAAGCTATGGAGAGAATCACTCAAGAAAGCCATATCTAAATTTTAGAGCTAGTAACTGTCTGCAACGCAACCCTTGGGTTGAAGACTCGCGTAGGGAACATTGGAAGGAAGCCTTTTGTATGCCTAAAAGCTAAAGAATGAAGCCTTTTCAAATTGTAAGACACTTCGATTACCCACCCAGGCTTCTCTAGTAATGTTCTTTGGTTTGGGTGAACATGCAGCGAATGGAGATTGGCCGTTCAGTCGCTGGATTGCTTTAGAGGTTCTGAAACAAAAGTCCCGCGATACCTGTAAGTTACTTATCCTCAAAGCATCTACATTTTGTTCACAATAAGAGGGGCAGAATACAGGGCCATTTTTGAAGGCTTCTTTGTACTTTGTAACTGCGTTCATGCGGCGTTCCAAGCGCATATTTGTTTATTTGCGCTGACATTACAGTATCGAATTAGTTCAAAAGTGAAGAATATTTATTATTTGTTCATTCTCTTGATTATGTGCTTTTTTTCTTTGCTTTGTTTGTTACATGGCTCGGCTGCATCGGCTTCCCACTCTTGTCCAGCACATAAGCCCAGTCCTCTCATTGTGGGCATCACGGGGCCTCAAGGATGTGGGAAGACGACACTCTGTGCTGCCTTATTGGTTAGGCCAGTCAAATAATTCTTTGCTGCTATTCATCAGTAGTAGTGTTGATAGCAGCAGCAGCAGTTACAGCGTCAGCGGCAGCACTTATATTGGTCACAGTCTCCATACCTTTTCTTCTCGATCATCCTTTACTCTGTCAGCCTCCTGTTATCCCTGCCCCTAACAATCATTTTGGCTCCTGTGTCACATTTTTGTTCGCAAACTTTTATTTCCTTAAGCTGTGTTGCCTGTTTGTAAGCTTTAAATATCGACGCTGTAATTGTTTGCAGGCGGGCCTGCGCACCTTGGGTATAAAAGCCGCTGCAGCCTCAATGGATGATTTCTATTTGCCAACTAAACTACTACCCCCTGTGATATTTACGGATGCCACTAGCTCCAGACCAAGGGTGCTCCCGCGGCGGGGGCCCCCAGGGACGCACGATGTTCCCCTCTGCGTGGACGTGCTACAGCGCCTTAAGGAGAGAAACCCGTACATCCTTGTTGCGGCTGCGGCTGGATTTGAAAGAAACGGCCCATGCGTGCTTGCAGGTAGAAAAGAGACGTTTGCAAACCTCATCCTTCTGCAGATAGTGTTGTGAGTTCTTTGTAGGAAAATCCTCCTTCCAAAATATGATAAGAGCAAAATGAATGGCGCCGGTGACAGGACAGAAGCAGCGGTGCTTCTTGACGCAACTGATCTTGACGTTTTTTTGTTGGAAGGGTGGATGCTGGGTCAGTCTTTCTCTCCCACAGCGCCCTCCTTTGTTTTCCTTGCAGGATAGTGGGAGGCAGTAGTATCATGGTAAAGTTGACGGTGCTGGCTATTCTGTAGCTTCTGGTGCTGCTGCTCCATGAAAACGTCAAACTGTACTTTCTATAGGCATTAGTGGGCTTGCCTTACTTGCCCTCCTGTCAACACAGAGTCAGCGGAAGCTCAACACCAGTTTGCATGCATGCATGCCAGCGACTCCGTGGTTGTTGATGCACAGAGAAGTGTAAGCACGTGTTTGTACTTTGAACATATTTGCCAATAGGCCTTCTCGCGTAATCCCTGCCTTAAAAACTTGTGGTTTATCACTAAGTGTTATTGCCACTATCTCGTTCTGTATGACGTTGTCATGGGCCGAGCGAAAGCTTGTACGCTCCAAATTTGCGTGTGTCTATAGGGTTTCGTCGATTGGATCCGCAAGAGCTGACGGCGTATAACTTGCCCGAGCAAGAACAAGCAGAGCTGCGTACGATCAACGAGTTCGTCTGGCGCTGCTGCTGTCAAGGCTTCTACGTGCGCTGCTGCTGCCAGAACTTCTGGCCAGCGTATAAGAAGCGCTCTAACTTTGGGAAACGACTCACAAAAAGGAAGCTCACTGATTCAAAATGTTCAGTCGAAAGAGAGTGCGCCAACATGAAAGTTGTTCTTCGCGTTTAATGATTGCAGGGCATTGAGAGATTATGAACGCGTCTACTCATTTGTTGATCTCTGGCTCGTCCTGAAGGCAAGCAATAGCAGTGCAGCCAGCACTCAGATTATCACGGCAACACCCGCAGTCATTGTACAGTTTTGCGTGTCACCCCGACAAGCTGTCGTCAGATTCATTGTATCGTTTGCATCAGGTGGAAACAGCGAATTGGGTCTACAATTGGAGGAGGCAGCAAGAAGAGTAGGCAAGCCTTGCAGACGCTTAAGCTAAGCCTGGAACAATGGGCAGTTGAGCTTCTCAAACTGCATGGCCAACTGAAATATACAGAGAGTGCCTTTTACTGCTATCTGCTTCAGGGACACACGGAGAAACACTGGATCCGGACTTACTGCTGACGAAGTTGATGGCTTTGTTAACAGGTGAGCCTTTCATGCTGCACATGTGCAGCGCATGCACCCATCTGATTCACTCTCACGTTTTCTTCTGTATCTACATTTGTATTCGTCAACGTCTTTTTAATTCTGGCAAAAAGCTACACTCCATATGTAGACTGACACCCGTGTAAAGCTACTACATGTTTATTGTCTGAGTATGTGAGACTACGGCGCATGTGTTCCCCACAATGAAAGTGCGGCCATGTCATGCGCAACTCCTGCTGTAGCCTCGCTCCATTCTCGTGTTGTTGCGCAAGCTCCATTGACTACCGTGGCATCCCTGGTGAAGCATGACGGTTTTTTGAAGTTAGAACTTCATTGCGTGTCCTTGTATTAGAGTTTCATGAGCCTCCACAGGTTGCATGATGCGAAGGCTTTGCCATTCTGCCTGTGGCTGCATAGGTTTATGCCACTTTACGCGGTTTACCTTCCCGGGCTTTACGCAAATCCACCTCATTCAGGGAAGGATCCTGGGGGCCGTTCTTGTCTTCTAGTCGAAGTCACAGAGAAGCGAACCATCAAAAGTGCCGCTTTTCTCTGAAGGTTTCTTTCTTCATCTTAATCCTCTCAATGTCTGCCCCTTTGCGTTGCTGTTCCATTTCTCTGCGTACCTGCCTAGCCACACCGCAACACGTACGGTTGTGTGTATCCTCTTGGTCTGCTGCTCTTGTCACAAACACTATTGCGTCTCTAATGGCCTCCGCTCTAGGGAGTTGATGGCCTCGCAACTGTTCACCTACAAGCAATCCTTCAGCTTCCCCTGCCCTCTTTAGGGATCAGTGCACTCATCAGCCTCTGCAGTGGCCACAGCAGTTTCACCGCCACCACCCCTAGCAATGCTGCTTTGCACCAAAATGCAGTACTTCCTGCTTTCACCTATTTCCTCTCTTTTTGTGACTCCGCATATTTTCTATAAGTCGCGTGTACGCAGACTCATGCTTGTGTCTAGAGCCCCGGCTCTTCCTCCCTCTTCAAAACCGGCACACCTTAAGCGAGAGGTCAATGTTCCTTCGATGCATCCCTTTGGGCTCCCAAAGGCACACTCTGTGCAGACGGGGCAGCCCATTAGGACACCGGAGTGCACGTAAAAATTGTGCTGTTTCCAGTGTCTGTGCTATGTAGTGGCAGCAGCAAAAGAAAGCACAGAAGACCATGTCATTTTGGTTACTTCCATTACCACTTGTTGAGCTAGCAAGAAAATCCGTGGCGCAAAGGCAGCCCCCAAAACGCCACAGTTACTGTCAACACGTGCACAGCTGCTTGCAGCAGCACAACTCATCGTGCACGCGCGAGTGAGCATGTTCCCATGCAACAAACAAACATGTGACCGCCGCGCACATGCATTAAAGGCAACACACTTGCACACTGGCCCTACATTCGTGCCGATCTTGAAATGAATGCGACCGCACGCAGGGATGCAAGGAAGGCTGCCTTTTCGCACGCACGAACAACTGCATACGTGTTAGCTCTCAGGTTAGAAACTGCATACGGAGAGCTCCCCAAATGAAATCTGAGCAAAAAAGAGCAGGGGTCTCCGCGGTGACCTTTACGTCAGTTGATACCTTGTGTCTGCACGCGTGCATGCAGACATGCGTAAGTAGCAAAAGGCTCTCGTTAAGGCATGCATGCAACAATGCACTGCTTTCACCCGTCTACCAACGGTTGCCTGCACCATAGGGGCGTTGCATACATGAGAATATGCATGTGGATTACGCATGTGGAAGAGCCTGCAAGTAGGTAAATGTGCAGTACTGCAAACACGCACTCCAGCTACTCAGCTGTCGCGCAGCTGCGGTGTGAAGTTCGCAAGCTGAGCCCGCGAAAAACTGCATGCATCGAGTACCACGCAATGGCGAGCTGCTGCACGCATGCATGCAGCAGCTTGTGCTGCATGCGTGTACAGCCCCAGAGCCAATCCCTCACTTCGCTGCCTGGTTGCTGCGTCAGGAAAGCCCGCACGAGCTGCCCTCGCGCTGCATGCAAGTCTGTTTGCTCTTGTGCAGACGCGCATGCAGGCCCGCATGCATGCGCGCGGGTTTCCTGCAGCAAAGAGCTTTCGGCAGCAGCAACTGGCGGGCTGCTGCTGCAGAAGCCCGGAAAGAAGCGCCTGAGCGCGCAGCTAAAAACTAAACAGTCGGGAAGCACACACATAACGCCCCCCCTCGAGATCCTCTTCAACTGCATCGGGAGTTTGGGTGGTTTCCTCCTGCGCGGCGGCGGCGGCGGCGCCGTCTGCTGCAGTGAGCGCAGCAGCAGCAGCAGCAGCAGCAATGTCTCGCCGCAGAATGCTCAAAACCCCCCCCACTTCGTCGTCTTCAGAAGCCGACTGCGGCTCCTGCTCAGCTTCGTTGTCCGCCGCGGAAACTCCGAGAGTGTCGGACACCAGAAGGCCGCTGGAACTTCGGTGCACAGGCTCGAGAATGGCCCGCCACTC
The DNA here is from genome assembly GCF_000499385.1 of Eimeria necatrix. Lineage (NCBI taxonomy): Eukaryota > Apicomplexa > Conoidasida > Eucoccidiorida > Eimeriidae > Eimeria > Eimeria necatrix. The sequence goes on from NW_013654708.1 coordinate 46,158, forward strand.
CTCCGCAGCTTCCAAGTCTTTGACTTCAGAGTTAACTTCGCTTTCTTTTTCCACAGAGTGGCCCACCTGCGTGCTGTCGCGGCTGGGGTTTCCGGACTCAGTGTCAGGGAGGAACTCGCGGACTTCTGCGGGGCCGAACCTCACGCTGCGGCCGCGGATGAGGGGGGGGCAGGTGCTGTGCCGCGGGTTCAGCGAGTTTGCTGCTGCTGCTGCTGCAGCAGCAGCAGCGGGAGCCGCGCGCCCGTTCTGCGCTGCGCCCGACGCGCTGCCTGCTGCTGCTGCCTCGCCGCCTGCTGCTGCTGAGTCCGCACTCGCGGCCGCCAGCGCTGCAGCAGGCGCTGCTGTTGGGCAGCTGTGGTGCTTCCGCTGGTGCCACAGCAGCCGCCGCGTGAGTCCAGTCTTGCTGTCCGAGGTGGACGGCGGCAGGGCCTCTGCATGCTGCTGCTGCGGCTGCTGCTGCGGCTGCTGCTGCTGCTGCTCCACGTTGCTTCCTGTTTTGCTGCCCGAGCAAAACAAGTGCTTCCACCGGCTCGGCCCCGTGGCTGCCTTCTCTCTGCTCGGCTCCGAAGACAGGCTGCTGTTGCCGAGGTCTGCAGCTGCAGCAGCGGCCTCACCGCCTGTGGCCCGTAAACATTTCTGCATCACGGCGCAGCAGGGATTTCAGGTTCGTGCTGCTGTTCGTGCTGCTGCCAATGCTCTTTTCTTCTCCTGCAGCAGCTGAATGCGAACCCGGAGAAGGTGACAATCTACGCACTGGTGAGAGCGCTGCGCAACACGACCGGGCCGGAGGTTGCTGCAGCAGCTGCTGCTGTTGCAACCGTTGCAGCGGAGAAGCCAATATGCAAAGGCATAGAAAAGACGGTCTGTGGCATCAAACGAAGAGATGTTGAAAAAAAAGGAGAAAAATACGGTGCAGCAGAGCGGCAGCCGGTTAATGCCTCTCCCTGCGTCCGCGGTGGCGCTGTGTCGCCGCCACGCAAGACTTATGAGATACAATATTCCAAACACCCACCGCTCACCAAAACATGCTTGCCATGTGGAAATTGAACAAAGAATCGGAGGCGGGAGAAGCCGACTTTCCGTGAAAACCCACGCGTCCCAGCAGCAAGGCCAGAACAGTAGTAGCGCGCAGCACCGCGCACACCGTGAATCCGAGGGCTGAAAAGTTGTACTAACTAAGTCAAGTAGACACGGAGAATGGAGTAGTTTGTTCTTGCTACAAACGAACGGGAATGCTATTTGCTTCCGCAGCAACTCTTGGGGACCAAATGGCTCAGAGAGAGGGCCAAGAGCGGAGACGGAGATCGAAACGCAGTGGTGTTACGGAGGCCCCTTGGAGGCCCCCTCGCTAGCTACGGGCCGTCAAACTTTAAATTAAATATAAATCCTGAAGAGCTTGGCGCTCGGAATACTTTCTTAGGCGGCAATAGCGTGGAAGCCACGCTCTGGGACATCCCAAGTGCTGCGTTAGGAAGACTGCTACACACTGTCACACACCTGCTGTCTGCCGTTGCTGCCAGCCACAAATGCGCAACCACTGCTGCTGCTGCTGCACTAGCAGCTAGGTGAGAGCGTGTCTTTGTGTCTTTTAGTTGCTTTATGCCATTCTAGTGCTCTAAACCGGCGGACGAGCGCATCGCTCGCGCCGTTTCCAGTTCTTCCTCGGGACCCAGCTAGACAACGAACAGCAGCACTTAAGCAAGCAGCACATTTGAGCTGCTCTGTAGGTTTGCTGCTGAAGAACCAGCAGTAGAGAGCAGCAGGAGTAGCGGCGTAGCGCGAACGGCGGCCACAGCAGCAGCAGCAGTCGAAGCAAACCTGCAGCAGCAGCACTGAGTGACAATGCTGCGCTCGCGTCGCCTGTCTCGCTGCATCTGTGTTCTGATATTTCTGGCAACAGCAGCCAAACGCGCTGAGACTGCAGCAGCAGCAGCAGCAGCAGCAGCTGCCGAAGCACTTACCAGCATTCCAGACATCCCGCCATGTGGATCTCCCCCCACGCATGCATGCGTGCTGCAGCAAGCTGCTGCTCTGCAAGACTGGGGCACAGCAGTTCGTCGCCAGCTGCACAGACACCCCGAGCTGATGTACGAGGAGCTGCAGACTTCAATCCTGGTGCAGCAAGTGCTCACAGTGAGGCCTTCCCCAGTCGCGTCAGCAGCAGCAGCAGCAGCAGCAGCAGCAGCAGCAGCAACGGCAGCACAGGCAACAGATGTAACAGCTGCTTCTTTTGCTGCTGCGCCTCTCTCCAAACTCCGCCTGGGCACCAGCACCGCTGCCTTCGCGTTCGCTGCTGCATGCAGCTCCTGCCGTGCTCATGTGAGACCTCGGCTTCCTGCTGCTGCCTCCGCTGCTGCTGCTGCTGCTGCTGCTGCAGAAGTTAGGTATAAAGCACACAACGGGCTGGGGCCGGGATCGCCGCACATCTCTTGTGGACGAGTCACTACTGGAGCCATCGACTGAGCGAGGAGATGCTGAAGACCTTCAGAAGCTGCAGGAGCTGCAGCAGCAGCAGCAGCAGCAGCAGCAGCAGGAAGCAGGAGTCGTGGGCACGGGAGTTGTTGCTGAGATTGGAACTGGAGAGGCCCCCTGTGTCTTGCTGCGAGCTGATATGGATGCGCTGCCAATAGTGGAGCAGGTGCTGTCAGTGCTGCCTGTGGCCGTTTGCTTCTCTTGCTGCTGCAGCTGATATCTTTTTTCACGAAATAGACTCAGTTCTTCCTCTCATCGTGGCTGCTGCTGCTGCTGCTGCTGCTGCTGCTGCTGCTGCTGCAGGCTGACGTGGGCTTCAAGTCGGAAGTGCTCGGGAAAATGCATGCGTGCGGCCACGACGTGCACACTACTATGCTTCTTATGGCTGCAGCTATTCTGAAGAAGAACGAAAGTTCATTGAAGGTTTGTAAAACTGGAGTTTCCAGTTTAGCTGCTTTTCATTTTAGTGTTTTAAGCCAGAAAAGTTAGCCTTTTTGCTGCTGCAGCCGCCGCTTTCTCGGGCTTCCGCAGCAGCAGCGTTGCGGGCAAGTGCAAGTGCAGCAGCAGCAGCAGCGGGCAGCAGAGGCTGCAGTGAACTGCTTTTGCTTCTCCCAACAGGGCACAGTCCGGCTGGTGTTTCAACCTGCTGAAGAGGGAGGCGAGGGGGCCCGCATGATGCTGGAAGAAGGCCTGCTGCAGCAGAAGCCAGCAGCCAGCCTGGCTCTGGGCTTGCATGTTGCACCGCAGCTGCCTACGGGGGCTCTCGCCTCCAGAACAGGAAGCCTCATGGCTGCCACTGCAAGGTGAGAAAGCTCTTTTGCCTCCATTGCGGGCGGCACAAGGCAATTAGAAACACCAGAGCTTTCCAGAACTTTTGATTTTTGAACGATCTTCCTTCTTATCAGCGTCAGGTTCTCAGCAATCCTTTTGTGTATCTTTCCTTGCATACGACTTCGCTTTCCCGCCTCTTTGTGTGCCCGTATTGGGGCATTCTTATTCATCTTTTATTCTGTATCTTCTGCGCTGTTTCTTTGTGTTTGCTCTTTCACATCTGTCACGCTCTACGCAGTGTTCCTTTGCCTATTTCTCTATTTCTGTCGCACTACCTCTGGCTTCATCACTCGACTGCCCTTGCCTTTTTTCCCTTTGCATGTATTTTGTTTCATTTATGGTGTTTGTACAGCTTTCACTTTGAGGTCGTGGGGGTTGGCGGCCACGGCGCAATGCCATTTGAGACACACGACCCAATCGCTGCATGCGCTGCCGCCGTGCAGAATATAAATACATTTGTAGCAAGAGAAAATGACTATTCGGCGGAGTCTTCCGGATTTGTCTCAGTCACGCAGATCCAGGTTAGAAAGACACGAATTCCCTCCCGTTCACCTGCAATTGTTCTTCCTGCATGCCTGAGCCACTTGAGGCGGAGAGGGCGAGCACTCCGGAAGCATGATATTCACAACAGTAAAAAGTAATGCTAATCAGCAGCAAATGGAATACTTACAGGATGGCGCAGAAAAAGAAGTTGTGCGGGCAGCCAATGAGAGCGAGATCTACATGTAATAAGTTGAAACAGGGGCTGTGGGCCGATTCTAGAATGCATTTGTGTGTCTCACGTGTCTTCTAGGCGGGCAGTGCCTTCAATGTGATTCCGTCTAAATGCACATTGAAAGGAACTATTAGGGCGTTTAGCAATGAGAAGCTGCGGGAGCTGCAATTACGACTGCGCCAAGTGGTCCAACGCACAGCTGAAGCCTTCCGTTGCAGTCTACGAGTCATCCGTTTGCTTACCAACACGCCAGCACTTCGTGTGCATCCAGAGGCTCTGGCTGTTCTTCAGGAGGTATGCGTTTTTTGCTGTGGCTGCGCGGCAGGGCTATTGATGCTGCGGTGCTGCAGTTGCGCGACTTTGTTCGTAGCTGAAATGGCTGCTTCAAATGGCCGCCCTGCTGCTGCTGTTTGCACTGTTGCTTCTTTGCTGCTGTTGCTGCTTGCCGCGCCTGCCTGTCGCCTGCTGCTGTGTCTGTGCCTGGGCGAAGCAACATGCTGTGGCTTGCTGTGCTGCATTGCCTGCTTATTGTCAGGCTGCTTCTGGAATAGTTGCGGGCAGTCAAGTTTTGACAATGGAGCCGACCTACGGTGGCGAAGACTTTGCCTTTGTGCTGGACAAGCTTCCCGGAGCATTTGCGTTTATCGGCATTGGGTGCGTTTTCACTCGTGTGCTGGCCGCGCACTTGCTGTTTCATTTGTTATTTCTTCGATAGCAACATTCTTGATCGCCTTGTTTGGCTCATATCCCGCTGCTGACAGCGATTTGCTTCTTCGCAGCCAGAGTACACGTGCCAATCATGTCAATTTTCGTGGCTCCGCATAAATGTCGTGGCTCTGCCACTTTTTGGCGCTCTTTTCCATTGAATTGGAGGCTGGCTTTTTTAGAGGCTGTGCTGCTTGTTTCCCAGTTTTGTGCTGGTTGGTTCCAGTTGCTGTGCTACTTGTTCCCTGATGTCATGCCATTTGTTTCCTGATGCTGTGCTATTGGCGACGTGCTTAGGAGCGGCGCCGAGAAGGCAGGACACGTCCCAACAACCTTTGGGCTGCACCACCCGGAGTTTGCTGCAGATGAGGCAGTGCTGCAGGTGGGGGCAGCACTTGAGGCAAAGTTTGCTTTCGAAGCCATCAAGCATTTGCTGCAGCAGCAGAAGCCACCGGGCCAGCATATGCCATCGCAGGAGCCACAGCGGCAAAAGGAGGAGCTCTAGTCCGGGCGAATCTGATGGACTGAGTATATGTAAAGTGCCCTAAACAATGAAAGGCTTTGCGGTAGTGATCTGCAATTTGCCATTGCAAACTTGAACATCTGGCGTGGCGATGCTGCAGCAGCGCGAAAAATATGTAGTGTTTGTCGGCGCGCGGAGTAGCGAAATAAAGCCACTTGTATGCGCCACGTTAATTTCCTTTTTTAAATCGATTAGTTTGGCTGCCATTCAAACTGTTGTAGAGAGGATGGTGCTAAAGAGCACCTTACCTGCGACGTGCAGTGAGTGTCAGGCCCTCCATAGATTTAGAGAAGCAGGTTAGATCATTCGAGAGCACAGCAGAGCGTGGAATGCAACAGAGAGGAATTTGAAAGGAACGAAGATGTCAAAGAAGGCTCTAGCTTCTCCCTCACCAGAATAGCAGCAGCAGCGAATGACGGCTTCTTTATGAGCATCCAGACCTCCCAGTAAGGACGTAAGCTAAAGAAAAACGCAGCACAGACAACGAGACAAAGCCGTTGGGGGAAAACTAAAGAATTGGGAGGAACAGACTTCCGAAGTGACGAAGTATCTAGTTAAAAGTGGAGCAGTGCGTGAGAGCACTGCTCATGCACTTGCAGCAAGCCTGTAAAGTAGTCGTATAGTCACAAGTTTGGAACGCCATATTGCTGCCAGCTACTTTTGACTCAAAAAAAACAGTAACTGGTCTTGCCAACGATACGAAAAGCACCTTGACAGTGCGCCGAAGTGACCAGTGCTACAGAAAACGCAGAGAACATACTGTTTTCCACATCATGGTACTTTCAGGGGGCAACACATCGATAGGCGCAGCTCGCTGTTGCATCTCCTTTCAGCTTAGTGCGATGTGAACAAAAAGCAACATGAGTAGCGTAAGTGTGCGTTCTTTTTGGGTTTCCAGACGCAGTCTATTTGCTTGAAACGGCTGCATTACTGCTGGGGAAGTGCATGCACGTCAAAGCGGCAGAGCTAGATGGGGTTAGACAAGCTGTGCATTTGAAAATAGCCACGTGTGTTCTTTTCTACGATTGATGAATGCCCACTGGATGTTCAAACCATGCAAACAATGTTGTGTGGACGATTCGTTGCAAGAATTCGTTTTGGAACATTGACAGAAAGTGGAAAAATTCTGGATTTGGGGTTTAAACGCAATCGCCACGCACATTCTGCAGGGAGGCTAGAAGCGTAAGCGGGTCCCACTAGTTGGGCACCTCATGATCTTGCTAACTCTCAGTTTTGAAATTCTTATTGCCGGTGTTCTTGTTCATATTTGGCCCAGCATCTGCCGCTTTGTACACATGAGCAGTCCATGCTGCATTAGGCTCAATGTCTCACTGCTCTGTTTGGGTGTAAACAAATATCTCAAACCCTTTTTTTTGCTGACATGCTTTTCGTCCTGGTGATGAGGAAGCATTCCGCAAACGTACTAGAGTACACGGACGGTATCACGGCTGACTTGACTGAATCCGCAGCACGACCTGTGATTCGTGCTCATTTTCAATGCTAAGTTTTAACTTCCCTTTTGCAGAAGTGGTTGCAGATATCCTGCCAGAATATCGCAATTAGGCATAGAGCTGCATGTTATTAAGAAGTGGTTGCAGGGGGTGTTTCAGGGAGCTCACAATGCAGGGTTTGAAAAAACCACCCTTAGTAGGTAAACGAATTTCTGGTCAATCCAACACCAGCGACTTTATACTCTAACTGGCTCAAAACTTCAAAAATGCCACAGCAAGTATGTTCGGCAAGCATGCTGCCAACTACTGCCCCTCTAACTAGTAGCAGTCTGAACCAATATGGCTTCAACTCAGTGCATCATGCATACATGCTGTCCGCATGCGCTAATGTCTTGCATTGCGTACATTTAAGAGCTTCATTCCATTCCAGACTGCACAGGCTAACCCTCATCATTGCTGTTACACGTGCTCAGTGCGATCGCTAAACCATTAAGCGAAATCACTTCTGCTTTTTTCATCTTTTTCCGGTAGATACGTTGAAATGAGCTCCTGTACAACGTTTGTTGCAGCAGATTGGTGTAGCGAAACACTTTGTTTGAATGAACATACGAAATGTGTGCTCTGTGTGTCTAAAATAAACTAAATAATCAAATTCTTTATGCAGCGGCCTTCACCCCCGGTTTCCGATGAAAAGCAGTAAACCTTACCGGAAGGCCGTGGCCACAAAAGTTCGCATACCTGGTTACTGACAAAAGAAAGCTGGGTCAAGCTTTCCATACGGCCAGAGTCTGAAAAATGAATATTATTAATGCAAACTGAAAAAAATCAAGCCGTCGATACGGCGCGTGTGTTCACGCGCTTCTGTACTAGCACAAAAGCAAGGGCCAAGCCACAGAACTACTCAGTGCAACCCAATGCATCTGTCAAAACAAACCCCTAAATTCACGTGCGCAGCAAATGAGACCCTGCTGCTGCCTCTGCTGGCCTCTTTGCCGGTTCATGAGCTTGCGGAGGCGAGCTGCCGCTGCAGCTGTTGCTGCAGCGGCTGCTGCAGCTGCTGCTGCAGCTGCAGCGGTTTCGGGGAACTTGGGAGGGCTGCACGCTAATGCACTCGGCGCTCTCGCAGGAAGCGGAACTCCTTGAGCCAGGGGTGGTCGAGTGCTTCTCTGGGTGTGAGGCGATCAGCTGCTTCCCAGCAAAGGCATCCTGGTTGAAAGCAGAAGACAAAAGCAAAATAATAAAGTTTAATACTATTATTTTCAAATTTACAAGGTAAATAGACCAACTAAGGAGCACTAGCGAAGTCTGTGTTGCAACATGAAGAGAACTGCATGCTGCGGGGTTTCCGGTGTCTGCTGCTTACCCTTAAGGAAATCGACGAAAGTAGCTTCTGCCGGCTCTACGGCTTCTTCGAGGGAAAGGAACTGGTGGGGTGCTCTGCGGGAGCTGCTGCTGCTGCTGCCGGCGTTGCTGCTGCGTCTGGGGCGGCTGCAGGCGCGGAAGACGAGAGCGCCTTCGCGGTTTCTTTCGAAGAAGAAGCCGCGGCGCGGCGAACGCAGCACCAGCTGCAGCGGCGGCATGCCAAGGACTGCAGCAATTGTCTGCAGCTGGTCCGCCTCGTCAGCCCCGGGAAAGAGCGGACTGCCCGTGTGCAGCTCCGCCAGCACGCAGCCCAAAGACCACATGTCTATGGGGGGCCCGTAGGGAAGCCCCAGCAGCACTTCGGGGCAGCGGTAGTACCTGGACTGAATGTACGCGTTGTGCTGCTGCCGGCCTTCTCTGCAGCTGCTGCCGAAGTCTATCAGCTTCACTGTGCTCTTGCGGCCCGCCACCAGCGCGATGTTCTCGGGCTTCAAGTCGCAGTGCACGATCTTGGCTTTGCGCAGCAGCCGCAGCGCCTGCAGCAGCTGAATGGCCACGCTGCGCACGGCCAGCGGCGAAAAGCCCTGGAACTTGTTGTGTTTCAGAAAAGCATACAAGTTGTGACTCAGCAGTTCAAAAGTCAACACCAAGTGGCCGCGAAACATCAGACTTTCCCCCATGTGCACCACGTGGGCTTTGCCCGCCCGGTCCAGCGCCGCCAGCTGCCGCAGCACGTTCACTTCTTCCCGGCCTTGTGCGTGGAAGTTGCTTTTGTTTTTCAAAATCTTCACTGCAACTTCTTCTCCAGTTTTGTGGTCTAAAGCTCGAAACACCTGCCCGAAAGACCCAGTTCCCAGAGTCTGCAGCAGCTGAAAGCGGTAGCAAATGTGGTCGTTTTGAGCCACGATGTAGTCCCCGTCGGCGTCGCAGAAGTAGCTGCATGCGCTGCTGCTCGTCGCGTTCATTAGCTGCCGGTTGCTGCTGCTCATCCGCTGCCCCCCCACGCTGCTGCTGCTGCTGTTGCTGCACGGGCTCCACGCATCTGCTGCAGCAGCAGCTTCCTCAGACTCCGCTCCCGCTCCTCCGCGGCACCCCCGCGCCGCCCGCTCCGCTGCCTCCCCAGCAGACGCAGCAGCAGCAGCAGCAGCACCCCCAGCAGCAGCACCCGCTGCAGCAATTGCTGCAGCAGCAGTGTAGGGGCCCCCGTACAGCGAAGCCTGCTCTCCTCCCGCAGGCCTTTCCCTAAGAGCTCCCCAATACCAAACTACAGGATATTCCAAAACTTCTCTGCATTCCCAAGGAGTTAGCTGCCAGCCAAAGTGCTGCAGCACAGCAGCAGGAGAAAGCGGCGGCGAGCAGCGCGCTGCTGCTTCCCGCGGAGTCGAAGACAGTGCGTGTTGCCGCCTCAGTGCTGCTGCTGCCCCACCTCCTGCTGCTGCTGCTGCTGCTGCTGCTGTTGCTGTTGAAGCTGCAGAGCCCTCAGCACTCACTGTCCCTCGAGATGTCACCCGAGTGCTTTGACTGTCGTTGTGACTCAGCCCCACAGATCCGCGCAGCTTTTCGTGCTTCAGTGAGGCTCGCTGCTGCTGCTGCTGCTGCTGCAGCTGCAGGGAGGGGGACTGCGAAACAGAACACGAGCTTGCTGCAGCGTCTGCTGCTTCACCTGTGTACCCCAAGTTGCTTCCATCTGCTGCAGCAGAAGAGTGACTTGTGGGGTCCCGCTTCCTGGCTACGACGCGGGCAGGCCGGTTTGAGGGCGCTGGCTGCGCTGCTGCTGCTGCTGCTGCTGCTGCTGCTGCTGCTGCAGCGCGTCTTGCAAGTGCTGCTGCCTCTGGCTTCGTGCTGCCCACGAACTGCTGCGCCACACGAGAAAGCTGCGGCTGCGAGCGGCGCTGCTGCAGCAGAAAGGTTTCGACCACTTCTTCGTCTTCTGGGTTAGCTGTGGCAGTCTTTGCTGCTGCTGCTGCTCCCTTGCTCGCCGCTGCTGCTGCAGCATTTGCTGCACTTGAGGCAGCTCGCTGCCTTAAGATGCGGCTGTAGATGCCTGATGTTGCTGTCCTGGACGTCAGGCGCACCACGCCATCCTGATGGGGGCGCTGTTGCTCCTGCTGCTGCTGCTGCTGCTGCTGCTGTTGCTGCTGCTGCTGCTGCTGCCTTGCTTCGTCACTCGCCAATACCCAGTCTACGTCTCCTGCTCCATTTACATACGAAGGCTTTCTTTGGGGAGGCGCTAGAGGCCTCGGCGATGCCTTTGGGCGCGTCCCCCGGGCAGCTGCTGCTGCAGCTGCTGCTGCAGCTGCTGCTGCAGCTGCTGCTGCTGCTGGGTCTTGGGTTGCTGCTTTTGCTGCCTCTGTTGCCCCCTCTGCTGGTGTTGCAGCAGCAACAGGGGAAGGGGGACTGTGTGCTGCTGAAGCAACTTCATCAGCTGACTCGTCCGCCCTTAGTGCAGATTCGAAGAGGTTGGGTGCCACGTGGCGGCTGCTGCTGCTGCTGCTGCTGCCGCTGCAGCTGCGAGCCCTCGTGCTGCTGCCTCCCTCATTCGTAGTTGCTTCCCACGCAGCCAAATGCTGCCCAGCAGATGCAACCCCTGGCTGCCGCTGCTGCAGCGGGACACAAGCAGCAGCAAAAAGACCCTCTCGGGCTGCGTCGCTTCTTGCAGCTCCAGCTGAAGAGGCTCGCACTTGCTGCGCTGCGGCTGAGGCCAGGGGTTGCTGCTGCTGCTGCTGCAGCTGCTGCTGCAGCAGCAGCTGCTGCTGCGCGTGCTGCGAGCTCGCGCCTTCAGTTGATATTACAGAGGCAAAGGACTCAAGGCACTGCATGTGCCCTTGGCGCTCAAGCGTCTGTGCATTATCGCGTTGCGGCTGCTGCTGCTGCTGCTGCAGCAGCTGCTGCTGCTGCTGCTTCTGCGCCAATGAGATGCCTGAAGAGGGCTTGTAGCCAAAAGGAATAGTTGCTTCCGAGCTGCATAAGGAAGTGACGCTTGTGCCTCCTATGCTGTTGTATGCTTCGCTGTTGCTGGTAAGAGGGCCCGCAGCAGCTGCTGCAGCACGAGCAGCAGCAGCAGCAACAGTAGAAGCAGCAGCAGCAGCAGGAACTTCACCTGCACTGGCGAAGCCAGCAGAAGCAGCGGGAGCAGCGGGAGCAGCACCAGCAGCCGCAACGTCAGCAGCAGCAGCAGCAGCAGCAGCAGCAGCTGCAGGACGCTCCCCCCACCTGCCGAGCAGCCGACCCCAGGTCGTTTCGAGTGTCTTCAGCCTTCGCGAAGACCCCCCCCGGCAGCGCTGCTGCTGCTGCTGCTGCTGCTGCTGCTGCTGGAGGTGCTGCTCCTGCTGCAGCCGCTGCTGCTCCACCTCGTCCCAAGCGTAGAGCTTCTTTCCTCCCTCTCCTGCGAGCTCTGCTGCTGCTGCAGCCTGCTGCTGCTGCTGCTGCTGCTGCTGAAGCTTCTGGCCACTTAAGGTAGAGTGGCGGCGTTGGAAAGGACGCAGCGCAAGTGCAGCAGCAGCAGCAGCCATGAGTCTTGACTTGCTTCTGAGGGTGTGCGAATGCCTAGGCTGCCGCTGCTGCACTTCCTGCTGCTGCTGCTGCTGCTGCTGATTCTGCTGCTGCAGCTCCTCAAAACTCAACCTAGAAGGCTGCGAAGACAGCTGCGGCTCCCCCGGCAGCGCCTCTTCCCGCCGTCCGACCTGCTGCTGCTGCTGCTGCTGCTGCTGCTGCACAGGAGAAGCAGCTTCTGCCAGCTGCAGCAGCTGCACCTCAGTGGCTGCAGAAGAATCTACAGGAGCAGCAGCAGAAGTGTTGGGGGTAAAGTAGCTGTAGGCATCTGAGGGCCCGAAGCTGAAGGTCACTTCATTGCTGCTCTTCTCCATCTGCCACACGGGGGCCGAAGTGGCCACCTCCCCCATGCTGCTGCTGCTGCTGCTGCTGCTGCTGCTGCTGCTGCTGCTGCTGTTGCTGGCGAATGTCTTTGTCCCGCGGGCCGCCGAAAGTTTTCCATCGGTTGGTGCTTCGCAGCAGCAACCGCCCCCCGCAGGCTGTCTTCAAAGGCCAGCAGCAGCAACAGCTGCTGCTGCTGCTGCTGCTGCTGCTGCAGCCCTTGATGGACCTCCCGTGTGAACGCACCGAGCACGCAGCAGGAGTAAAGAAGCAATTCAAAGCGGTCTCGTGCTGCCGTTGCTGCTGCTGCTGCTGCTGCTGCTGCTGCTGCTGCTAAGTCCCCATCGCACTTGTTTCCTGCCTCACCACTTCCGCGGGCAGGCACAAGCTGACGGCTGAAAAGCACTTCCAGCAGCAGCAGCAGCAGCTGCTGCTGCAGCACGGATGAAGCAGCAGCAGCACAGCGCCTTCCAGTGAGACTAGGCACTGTCTTCCTGCTGCCAAGTTGCTGCTCCTCTTGTGCAGCAGCAGCAGCAGATCAGCTCGAGCACCGCGTGCTTCCGAGGCCAGAGATCTGCAGGGTATTTAGCTGCTGCTGCTTTTCCTGCGTAGAGCCGCTGCTGCTGCTGCTCTCCGCTGCTGCGGCTGCTTTGGCTTCTGCAGCAGCAACACACTGAGCAGCAGCTGACTCCGCAGGACACCACCCGCAGTCTTGAATGTTTTTCAAAAGAAAGTCAAATAAGTAGAAGTCTCAGTCGCACGGCGACAGCAGAGCTTGCTGCTGCAGCAGCATATGCAGCAGCAGCAGCAGCAGCAGCAGCAGCAGCGGCGGGAGCAGCAGATCAGCCTGGCCCACAGTCTGGCAGATAACGCTCGCTCCCTGCAGCACAAAGCTCGGGAGAAATTAAATTTTGAAAACAAATAATAAAAATAAAGGAAGCAAATTCTGCTGCTGCTGCTGCTGCTGTGTGTGGGTCGCCTGCTGCTGCGTCGATGCACAGCAGCAGCAAGGGCTGCAGAGTGACCTGTCCGACGCGGGAGAGGATCACTTGCTGCTGCTGCTGCTGCTGCTCTCAGCAGCAAATACAAATTCAATTTCTCAAATTTAATGTTTATTTTGCTTTTAATTTGGGAAAAGAGCAGCAGCAGCAGCAGCTGCTGCTGAGGCACTGCATGTATGCCTCGGCGGCTCGTCGCGGCTTCTGTGTTCGTGCTGCAGCATCACTGCTGCTGCTGCCATTGCTGCTGCTGCTCCCGTTGCTGCTGCACTCAGCAGCAGCAGGTCCTAACCACTCCCTCTGCCATAATTTCCCCTTTAATTTAATTACTATTAAAGGGACTATCGCCAGAAGACGTCGGTGGCTGTGTCTTCAGCAGCAGCAGCAGCAGCAGCAGCAGCAGCGCATCAGCAGCAGCAAGTCGAAGCTGCCGCTCCTCGATTGCTTGTGGGATCTTTGCTGTGTCTGCTGCTGCTGCTCTCTCTCTTTCTTCATTTTCTGGCTTTTGATGCAGCATTAATTCCTGTTGCTGTTCCAGGAGTCATAAGGGACTGGCAGCAGCAGCGCAGCAGCAGCAGCAGCAGCAGCAGGCGCAGCAGCACTGGCCTCAACTGCAGCACGACGACTCCGCCGGCCTTTCCTTCTGCGTCTCGGAGCCTTTTGCTTCCAATTTAGAAAATAAAAAGCAGCAGCAAATTCTTCATTGTTTGCTGCTGCCTGTCACAGCCCTGCGGGTCTCTGGGGGATCGCTGCTGGGGTGTTCACTGTCTTGCTGCTGCTGCAGCAGCAGCAGCAGCTGCTGCAGCAGCTGCTGCTGCCGACAGTGCTGCAGTGACCGGAGTCGGTGGCGCTGACTCATTGGATTGCTGCAGGAGTTTAGCGCGTCCACTGCTGCAGCATCTCTCGCCTCCCGGCAGCAGCAGCAGCAGCAGCAGCAGCAGCGGCAGCAGCAGCAACAGAAGCTGCAGCCCCGATAACAAGAGCGGCAGCAATGACAGCAGCAGCAGCAGCAGCAGGCTGCTCTCCAGGGCAGGCTGCGCTGCAGCAAAGCAACTGCAGCAGCTGCAGTTACTGCTGCAGCAGCTGCAGCGGGAAGGCAGCGTGGCTGCTGAATTTTGCTGCTGCTGCACTGCAACAAAAACAGACTTTGTTTTTGAATTTGCTTTTTGCATTTTTGTTTTATTTTTTTGTTTTTAATTTGTTTTTAATTTTTGTTTTTAAATTTTGTGTCAGCTGCCAGAGTTGAAGCAGTGCTGCTGCTGCTCTGGGGTGTCTGTACAGCTGAGATCAAATGGATTTTCTTTTCTTTTTTGATCATTTCTGCAGAAATAATTAAAAGTGCTGCAGTTTGCTGCAGTTGGGAGAAGCAAAGAAGTGCTGCAGAAGCTTCAGGTGTACGTACACCTGGTGCGGTGTACGTACACCCGAAGCCTCCGTGAAAGTCGCTCATCGAAGCAGCAGCAGCAGCAGCAGCAGCAGCAGCAGCAGCAGATTCTGCGCACTTGCGCAGCAAATTAGTTTTTAAAAAAATATTTCGGAATTTGAAGTGGAGAATTAAATTTAACTCGGCGGCCTCCCAAGGTGTACGTACACCTGCCGAACTGCTGCTCCTTGGGCTTTCATTTCTTTTCTTTTCGCTGCAGTGCAAACATATAAAATACATTTAAATATATATTCTTTTATATTTAAAAGCAAAAATAAATGCACTTTATGTAAATATAAAAGTTATTATTTATTTTCCCAAATGTGTATTTGGGGGCATAAGATCTTCCCCACACGGAGCTGTGTGCTGAGGTGTACGTACACCCCGCGGGCGCGCGGGCTTCACTTCTCTTCTGCTGCAGCGGCTCAGCTGCTGCTGCTGCTGCTGCCGGCGGCGTTGCAGCAGCAAAGGCTTAAATCCATTTAAATGAAAAACCAAAAATTTGGTTTTGTTGCTGCACTCCCCGCTTGAGCTGCTGCAGCAAAGACACTCGCCAGCCCCTCCCAGGGCCCCAGCCAGCCCCACATGCATGCATGCACGCACGCATGCATGCATGCGGGGCCACATGCATGCATGCATGCATGCATGCATGCACGCGTGCATGCATGCATGCGGGGCCACATGCATGCATGCATGCATGCATGCATGCATGCACGCATGCGGGGCCGCATGCATGCGCGCATGCATGCATGCATGCATGGACCCCACACGCATGCATGCACGCACGCATGCATGCATGCATGCATGGACCCCACACGCATGCATGCATGCATGCATGCGTGTGGGGTCCCTGTGCTGCTGCTTCTGTGTCTCGGGGTGCAGCAGAGAGCCCTCAGCGGGGGTTTCCCGTGACTCCCAAACCCTAAACCCTAAACCCTCGAAACAAACCCCCCGGGGTCCTGCTGCAACACCGCTACAAAGAAGGCACTGAATTGAAGAGAGCAGTACTGCAGCAGCAGCTGATGCAGCAGCAGCTGGTGAAGCAGCAGCAGCTGGTGAAGCAGCAGCAGCTGGTGAACCAGCAGCACCAGCAGCCTCCCCCGAGTGCTGCAGCAGCAGCTGATAAAGCAGCAGCAGCTGGTGAAGCAGCAGCAGCTGAAGCAGCTGCACCAGCAGCCTCCTCCTCCGCAGCAGCTGCTGCTTTCGCAGCACCTCCTGGTTATTATCAGCAACAGCTAGCAGCAGCAGCAGCAGCAGCAGCAGCAGCAGCACCAGACGCAGCAGCACTTTAGACTGCCCTTGTGTGCCGCTGCTGCTTGATGGACGCGGCTGTACTCATATTGAATCTACTGCTGCTGTCGTTGCTGTTGCTGCTGGTGCTGCTACTCCCATGCTGCTGCTGCTGCTGCTGCTGCAGCTGCTGCTGCTGCTGCTGCTGCTGCAGTTGTCTTCACATGTCAGCTAATAGGCACCACCCGTGAGCCCCCTCTATGCTGGGGAGTGGCCACGGCCCCGCTGCTGCTGATGCTGCTTCTGCCGCTGCGGCTTTCAGCAGCAGCAGCAGCAGCAGCAGCAGCAGGGTCTGCAGCACTCAAGTTTTTGTTGAGGGGAAAAGTTATAAAAGCAAAAAAGGGAGACCGACACACGGGGCACTTCTCCTGGTGCAGCGCTTGGAGGCATTCGACGCAGAGTGCGCAGTGCCTGCAGCAGCAGCAGCAGCAGCAGCAGCAGCAGCAGCAGCAGGAAATCGCACAGCAGCAACCCACGGGCGCAGCAGCGACAGCGGCGGGCAGCAGCAGCAGCACGCGGCCGCAGCAGCGAAACGGGCGGCCTCGTGCGCAGCGCCGCAGTTTGGAAGTAACAGCAGCAGCAACGCAGCAGCAGCAACGCAGCAGCAGCAACGCAGCAGCAGCAACGCAGCAGCAGCAGATGCCCCCCCTTCGCTGCAGCGGCACAACGGCTTCCGCACCTGCAGCCGCAGCAAGAGCAG
>NW_013654708.1:67500-75000 GCF_000499385.1 Eimeria necatrix
GCTGCTGCTGCTGCTGCTGCCGCTCTCAGCAGCAGGGCTGCTGCCCGCTCTACCCCTGCTGCTGCTGCTGCTGCTGCTGCTGCTGCTGCAGGGTGTATGGACATGCGGAAGCGTGCAGAGACACCGCAAGAGGTGACCCTGCGGTGGTACACGGAGCCCTCCACAGTCAAGGATTCGTGGCAAGCGCCAAACCCTAAACCTAAACCCTAAACCCTAAACCCTAAACCCTAAACCCTAAACCCTCGCGAGGTGCCTTTTCTTCAGCGCAGCGTCTAGGGTTCCGGGCGCAGTGGCGGGGGTCTAGGGTTTAGGGTTTCCGCGCGCCCGGGGGCGGCTCGGCTCCGGGCGAGGGCTTAGGGCTTAGGGCTTAGGGTTTAGGGTTTAGGGTTTAGGGTTTAGGGTTTGCGCGCAGCGTCCTCTACTACAGAGACCAGGGCGTTCTCGTGGGAGGGCTGCAGGCCAGGAGAGCAGCAGAAGTGCAGCAAGTTGTTGCAGTGGAAACCACCCAAGCCATGCGGGGCCTTTTGGGGGCTCTTGGCTTCAGGTAGCTCCGAGGGTTTAGGGTTTAGGGTTTAGGGTTTAGGGTTTAGGGTTTCGCGCCCCCGAGCGCTCCCGGCTGCGCGAGACGGCCTGCGATTCGGGCCGCGGGCCTGGCGTTTGGCGCGCGGGTTTAGGGTTTAGGGTTTAGCGCGCGGGTTGAGGGTTTAGCGCGCGGGTTTAGGGTTTAGGGTTTGGCGCGCGGGTTTAGGGTTTAGAGTTTGGCGCGCGGGTTTAGGGTTTGCAGCGCAGACTTCGGGTTTGGGGTTTAGCGCGCGGGTTTAGGGTTTAGAGCGCGGGCTCAGGGGAACGGCCTAGGGTTTGAGTTAGACAAGGGTTTAGGGTTTAGGGCGAGGGTTTAAAGCGAGGGTTTAGGGTTTAGGGCGAGGGTTTAGGGTTTAGGGTTTGGAGCCCCCAGCTGGCCTTTCCCTCGTTCTTTTGCCTGCGCATGCACTGAGGGCGAGTTTGCGTGGACAAAATAAATAAAACCATTTATTTATTTATTTATTTTAATTAATTTAATTATTTTATTTATTTATTTTAATTAATTTAATTATTTTATTAATTATTTATTTATTTATTTATTTATTTATTTATTTATTTATTTATTTATTTTGCTTCTGGGATTTAGGCGGGTTGGCTCTGTCCACGTGAAGGCCGACGTTTTCCACTTCAAGCCAAAGACAGGCAGACACGTTGTGCTGCTGCTGCAGCAGCACTTCCTCGTGCGCTGCTGCTGCTGCTGCTGCTGCTGCTGCTGCTGCTGTTGCTGCTGCTGCTTGTGTTGCTGCTGCTGCTGGTGTTGGTGCTGCTGCGGCTGCTGTCGGGACCCGTGCTGCTCTTGCTGCTGCTGCTGCCTGCTGCTCCTCGCGTCTTCGCCTGCTGCAAGCACGGCAAGTGCAGCAGCTGCTGCTGTTGCTGCTGCTGCTGCTGCTGCTGCTGCTGCAGGATCGGGCCCACCAGCGGCCGCTGTGGGGCGAGAACAGCTGCTGGCTCGTCGAGCTGCATGCACGGCGCAGCAGCGAAGCAGCAATTGCTGCAGCAGAAGCAGCACTGACTGCTGTTGCAGAGGCCCTGCAGCCGTAAGTCTTGCTCCACGCTCGCCCTGCTGCTGCTGCTGCTGCTGCTGCAGCTGCTGCTGCTGCTGCTGCAGCTGCTGCTGCTGCTGCAGCTCGCCTCGGGTCTTCTTTTGCTTCCTTTTGCATGCAGAATCGTCACGCTGCGCAAAGTCGACCCAAAGGATTACGCGGAGGCCGAAAGCCGGGCGATGCAAGCAGCTGCCGTATGAGGCGTAGCAGCAGCAAAAGCCGCGGGAGCGGCTGCAGCTGCTGCCGCGATGGCTGTGTTCGCGCTGCGTAGCAGCAGGTGCTGCCGCTGCTGCTGCTGCAGCAGGTAGCAACTGCTGCTGCGCTGCTGCAGAGCAGAGTGTTTTCGTTTGAAACAACAGCAGCCGCTGCTGCTGCTGCTTTTGCAGCAGCTGCAGCAACTTCTGCTGCTGCTGCAATTCGAATGACGCGCTCCGTCCTCAATGACTGCTAAATTCGTCTGCTCTGCTTTGTATGCTGCTGCTGCTGCTGCTGCTGCTGCTGCTGCTTAGCGCTGCTGCCAGCACAGCTAGTTTGTCTCTCGCCTGCTGCTGCTGCAGCTGCACCAGCGCTAGCCACTCAGTTGTCTCCTCTTCACTGAGTTGCTGCAGCCTTTGCTGCAGATGCCTCTGGCGCTGCAGCAACTGCTGCTCGAGTTCTTGGGCCTGCTGCTCTGACTGCTGCTGCTGCTGCTGCTGCTCCAGCAGCTGCCGCAGCAGCAGCGGCCGTTGCTGCTGCTCTAGCCACGCCCGAGGAGGAGGCCTTGTGAGGGGGCCACCCAGGATGATCTTGCTTTCTGCTGCTGCTATTGCTGCTGCTGCTGCTGGCTCTGCTGCTGCTGCTGCTGCCTCCATCGACAGCGTGTGGAGGCGTTCCAGCAGGCGCACCCGCAAGCTTTGCTGCTGCGTCGGTGTTTCAGTTGCTGCTGCTGCTGCTGCTGCTGCCGCTTGAAATCGACGCAGCCCATTCCTGCTGCGGCTGCTAATCCGAGACTCATACGCCTGAGTCAGGCTTGCTGCCTGCAGCAGCAGCAGCAGCAGCAGCAGCAGCAGCAGCAAGAGCAAACCACAGTTAAGCGGCGCTGCAACGGGTGGCATTGCAGCACGGTTCACCTCTGCAGCAGCAGCTGCTGCAGCAAATGCACCGCACATAAGGGTGCCGCGCAGGCCCACAGCAGCAACCATAACAGCAGCAAGTAAAACAGCAGCAGCAGCAGCAGCAGCAGCAGCAGCAGCACGTACGTTGGCGAAGGGAGTAACTGCAGCTTCGCTTCTGCCACTCTGCAGATTTACTGCGCCTAAGACAGTATAGGCTGTTGCAGCAGCAAGCAGCACAGCAGCATCTGCAGCAGCAAAGCAGCGCCGCAGGCTGCTGCCGGTGGCAGCAGATGCAGCAGAGTCAGCAGCACACCCCATCCTGCTGCTGCTGCTGCTGCTGCTGCTGCTGCAGCGCAGCTGCTGCAGCTCGTACAGCGAATCGTAGGCAGCTGCAGCGCCGACGGGCTCCACAGGGCAGGCCGCGAGCAGCGCAAGCTTTGTTGCTGCTTGCAGCGCAGCAGCAGCAGCAGCAGCAGCAGCTTCCTGGCAGCCCGCCCGCAGCCGGCAGACTGCCAGGTTGCTCAAGTAATGCGGCAGCTCTGGGCAGTCGCCGGGTGCAGCAGCAGCAGCAGCAGCAGCAGCAGACACCGCCCTCTCCAGCCAATGCAACGCGCCCTTGAAGCTGAAACAGCAGCAGCAGCAGCAGCAGCAGCAGCAAAATTAAAGTACATACATGCGCAGCGCACTTTGGCGCG
Organism: Eimeria necatrix; assembly: GCF_000499385.1. Classification (NCBI taxonomy): domain Eukaryota; phylum Apicomplexa; class Conoidasida; order Eucoccidiorida; family Eimeriidae; genus Eimeria; species Eimeria necatrix. The sequence goes on from NW_013654708.1 coordinate 70,915, forward strand.
TCCTACGGAAGCAGCAAATCGGCTGAATCTGCAGCAGCAGCAGCAGCAGCAGCAGAAGCAGCAGCAGCAACGCGGGTACGCACTCTTTTGCTTCCGCCGCCACTGCCCCCAATTCGTTTAGCAGCAGCGGGCAGCCCGGACGTAGCTCCCTGCAGCAGCAGCAGCAGCAGCAGCACAGCAGCAATGGCAGCAGCAGACGCGCTGTCCTTAACAGCCGCAGCAGCAGCTGCGCTTCCATGACTGCCCACAGCAGCAGCATTTAAACCAGCAGCAGCAGCAGCAGCAGCAGCAGCAGCAGCGCCCGCCGTCGTCTGCAGCTAAGGGATCGTACAAATGGCCACACCAGACCAACCGCTACCAAAGTGCAGCAGCAGCAGCAGCAGCAGCAGCAGCAGCGGCACTTTGCAAGTCTGCTTACAAAGCCCGGTGTATGTACATTGCAGCAGCTGCTCCGGACTCCCGCTGCTGCAGCTCAGAGCTGCTTTTGCGTCTCTCTTCCATGTAGGCCCGAGCAGCTAGCAGCAAAACGTCGCTGCAGCTGCACAGCAGCAGCAGCAGCAGCAGCAGCAGCAGCAACAGCGAGGTGCTCACGCAAGGAAACGGCGATCTGAGCGGCCTTCTGCGTAACTGCAGCAGCAGCAGCAGCAGCAGCAGCAGCAGCAGCAGCAACAGCAGCAGCAGCAGCAGCAGCAGCAGCAGCAGCAGCAGCAGCAGCCCACCTACCACGGATACAGCAGCTCTAGGGTTGTAACAGCAGGATTCCCTCCCTGTACTTGCAGCTGCTCCAACTCTCTTTCTGCTGCTGCAGCATACAGCAGCAGCAGCTCCAAAGACTCGCTGCCCTCTCGAATCTCCCGACTGCAGCACATGCAGCAGCAGCAGCAGCAGCTGACTCTGCTTCTGCTGCTGTTCACTACCCCGCTGCTGCTGCTGCTGCTGCTGCTGCTGCGCTTGCCTTACGAAGTAGACTTAGCTGCAGCACTAAACTCCCCAAATATGAAGTCTATTGTCCCGTGCTGCAGCAGCCGCAGCAGCAACAGCAGATACGCAGCAACAGAGTGGCCAACAGCAGCACGAGCTATCATGTAGTCCTGCAGACACTGGCCAGCAGCAGCAGCAGCAGCAGCAGCAGCAGCAGTTGCTAACCACCAAGCACTCCAAGGCAGCAATTTGGCTGCAGCTCCTTCTACCTTCAGCCTGCGCGAGCAGCAGCAGCTGCTGCTGCAGTCCCTCTACTGAGTGGGCTGCAGCGCAGCAGCAGCAAAAAGCAGCACAGGGACGCAGCTGAGGTAGGAGCAGCAGCAGCAGCTCCTGCTGCAGCAGAGCAGCAGCAGCAGCAGCAGCAGCAGATATGCAGCAGCAGCTCACGCGCAGAGAGGGTTGCATTGCATGCGATGCGAATCGCCTCCGGGTCAAACGGGTCTCCGTTAAGAAGGCTGCACAAACCCTAAACCCTAAACCCTAAACCCTAAACCCTAAACCCTAAACCCTGAACCCTCAAACGAGCATCCAGCAAAGCGCCTGGGCCGCAGACGCCAGGCTCGGAATCCCCGAGGGTTTGGCCCCTGGGGTTTGTGGAGACTCAGGCCACACAAGGATTAGGGTTTAGGGTTTAGGGTTTAGGGTTTAGGGTTTAGGGTTTACAGGTTGCAAATGCCCAGCGCGTCCTCAGGCCTCCCAGCAACCAGCGCGCGCCGCGCAACACTCCTCACATTGAAGCTGAGAAGCCACAAACCCTAAACCCTAAACCCTAAACCCTAAACCCTAAACCCTAGGCACTAAACCCTACGCCCTAAGCCGTAGGCCTCCGCATGCAATTCTCAGCGTTCGGCTAAGTTTTGGCAGGTCTGTTTTACGCCAAAAGCCTTTGCTGCTGCTGCTGCTGCTGCTGCTGCTGCTGCTGCAGGTCCTGGTGCTGCTGCTTGCAATACCTTGAGGAAGCAACTCCACAGCAGCGGTAAGCCGGAGGCGGCTGCTGCTGCAGCAGCACTGAGACGGCGCCAGCCACCTGCAGCAGCAGCAGCAGCAGCAGCAGCAGCAGCAGCAACAGCAACAGCAGCAAAAGCAGCTCGTCGCGGTTTTGTGCCGCTTCTGCGTCGGCACTGCAAGAATAAGCGCAGCAGCACCTGCTGCACGAGGAGGTCTGCCGCTGCTGGTGCTGGTGCTGCTGCTGGTGCTGCTGCTGCTGCTGGTGCTGCTGCTGCTGCTGGCGCTGCTGCTGCTTTTGCTGCTTACATTCTTTTGATAAAGCGGCAGCAGATTGCTGCTGCAGGGACTCAATTCGGCACGACGCAGCAGCAGCCACCTGCAGGCAGCAAAGCTGGAACGAGGCGCGGTTCCTGCTGCTGCTGCTGCTGCTGCAGCTTCTGCTGCAGCAGCAGCAGCTGCTGCTGCTGCACAGCTCTCCCCAACTGCCACATTTATGGGCTCGACAGTAGGGCTTAAAGAAAGGGTTCTCTATTTAGGGTTTAGGGTTTAGGGTTTAGGGTTTGCAGCACCTGTAGGGCAGATCCTTCCGTGATCCGCTTACAGCGGTGAGAATGTTCAGCTCTGCAGCAGCAGCAGCAGCAGCAGCAGCCAGCAGATTGCTGCTGCAGGGACTCAATTCGGCACGACGCAGCAGCAGCCACCTGCAGGCAGCAAAGCTGGAACGAGGCGCGGTTCCTGCTGCTGCTGCTGCTGCTGCAGCTTCTGCTGCAGCAGCAGCAGCTGCTGCTGCTGCACAGCTCTCCCCAACTGCCACATTTATGGGCTCGACAGTAGGGCTTAAAGAAAGGGTTCTCTATTTAGGGTTTAGGGTTTAGGGTTTAGGGTTTGCAGCACCTGTAGGGCAGATCCTTCCGTGATCCGCTTACAGCGGTGAGAATGTTCAGCTCTGCAGCAGCAGCAGCAGCAGCAGCAGCAAACCAGCACCTGGGAAGCTCCGCAGTATGACAATAGCAGCAGCAGCTGCAGCAGCAGATGCAGCTACAGCAGGGTCTGCAGCAGCAGCTGCAGCAGCAGATGCAGCTACAGCAGCGTCTGCAGCAGCAGCTGCAGCAGCAGATGCAGCAGCGTCTGCAGCAGCAGCTGCAGCAGCAGCGCCTGCAGCAGCAGCTGCAGCGGCATCTGCAGCAGCAGCTGCAGCAGCTGCAGCAGCAGACCTACCTTCCTCAGGAGACAAGAGGTAGGTACCCACAAGCTCAGTTGCTGCAGCAAAGGCAGCAGCTGTCACGCTGCCGCTGCTGCTGCTGCTGCTGCTGCAGCAGCTCCGAAAAGCCTCAATGCAGAGCTGCGTGAACTTGCACTGTCTGTACACCCTGGCGAGCAGCAGCTGCTGCCAGGTAAGCACCTGCAGCAGCAGCAGCAGCAGCAGCAGCAGCAGCAAGTTCACAAGCGGGACAGACCCTGAACTCTTAGCCCTAAACCCTAAAACCTAAACCCTAAACCCTAAACCCTAAACCCTCACCACCACGCCCGTTCGTGTCGCGTTACAGAGCAGAAGCTCTGCGGCGTCCCTGTGCCTCTGCACGTGCACCTGCAGCAGCAGCAGCAGCAGCAGCAGCAGCAGCAGCAGCAGCAGCAGCTGGCCATTTAAGGGTGATAGCACCGAGAGCAGCAACAGCAGCGACACCAGCAACAGCAGCAGCAGCAGCAGCAGCCCCCAGGGCAGAATCGCCAGCAGCAGGCGTCGCTGATTGGTCTACGATTGCAGCAGCAGCAGCAGCAGCAGCAGCAGCAGCAGCAGCAGCAGCACCTGCTGCTGCTGCTCACCAGAGTATGCGCCTTCAGCAGCAGCAACTGCGGGTCTGCTGCACATTGCTGCGAGTACCTCTCCAGCAGCAGCAGCAAATCCTGGTGTCTGCCTAAGGCATGCAGCCGCCATAGTGAAGCTGTGAACCACACGCTGCTGCTGCTGCTGCTGCTGCTGCTGCTGCTGCTGCTGCTGCTGTTGCTGCTGCTGCTGCCGTTGCTCAATAAAGGCTTGCCGCATGCAAGTGAACGAAGCTGCTGCAGTTCTTTCAGGGGTCCTGGCGCTCCTGCTGCTGCGGCTGCTGTTGCTGTGTCAACTGCTGCTGCTGCAGCGGCTGCTGCTGCTGCTGCTGC
>NW_013654708.1:80000-102500 GCF_000499385.1 Eimeria necatrix
AAGAGTATCGCAGAGGCGATACAGCTTGCAGAAGACCTTCTTTCAGACAGCAGCAGCAGCAACAGCAGCAGCAGCAACAGCAGCAGCAGCAGCAGCAGCATAGAGGCAGAACTTGATGCTTTCGAGACTCAGGAGCTGCCTGCTGCTCTTGTGCGTTACTGGGCCATTCTCGAGAGCGAGTGGCAAGACCCTGAGCAGCAGCTGCAGCAGCAGCTGCAGCAGCAGCTGCTGCTGCAGCAGGAGCAGCAGCAGGAGCAGCAGCTGCAGCAGGTCTTTGTAGCCAAATATGCGGGCCGCAGCCTGCTGCAGCAAATGACTCTGCGCTGCTTCAAGCTCTTGAGAAAGTTTCTGCTGCACACTGAGTGCATTCGTTAGTCTCTTCTTGCTGCTGCTGCTGCTGCTGCTGCTGCTGCTGCTGCTGCTGCTGTTGCTGGCATTGCTGATTGTAATCCGCTGCCTTTTCCGCTGTTGGTGCTGCTGTTGCTGCTACTGTTGCTTCTGCCTCTTCACTGCCGCTTCTAGTGCCGCTGTTGCTGCTGCTTCTAGTGCCGCTGTTGCTGCTGCTGCTGCTGCTGCTGCTGCTGCTGCTGCTGCTGCTGCTGCATCTTTAGACTGGGCACTGTGGAGAGCTCAGCACGGTCAGTTGCCGCCATTGCTGCTGCTCGCAGCAAAAGTGTGAGTCTATGCTGCTGCTGCTGCTGCTGCTTCTGTGTCTTCTGCTGCTGCAGCAGCAGCAGTCTCGCTGCATGCTGCTGGCTACGGGACTCTGCTGCCGGCGCAGCGGCTGCTGCTGCTGCTGACACATTTGCTGTCGCTGCTCGGCAGCAGCAAAATAGTTACAGAAGAAACAACAGATGGGCAGCAGCGGCTGCGGCTTGCGCTGCTGCTGCTGCTCAAGGTCATCAGGTTCGATGCACAGCAGCAGCAGCAGCAGCAGCAGCAGCAGCAGCAGCAGCAGCAGCAGGAAACGCAGAAACAGCAGCAGCAACGCCAAGAGGGTGCGGATGGGCATGCAGGGGACAAATGTGGTGTGACTGCACCAGAGGCAGCAGCAGCTGCTGCTGCTGCGCCAGCAGCAGCAGCAGCAGCAGCAGCAGGTTGCTGCAGTTGCCGCGAAGTCCCTCTGTATCTCTTTTACTCTCCAGTGTCTCTGCTGCTGCGTGCTGCTGGTTTGCTGCTGGACTTGGTGTGTCAGTACACCCGGTGGGGGGAAGCAGCAGCAGCAGCAGCAGCGTGGGCGAATGTATGGCCGCTGCTGCGGGAAGCGAAACTGCTGCTGCAGCAGCAGCAGCAGCAGCAGCATCTGCTGCAGCAGCAGGTCTGGGAGATGCTGCAGCACGTTTATGACTCCCAAGAGCTGCTGGCCAGCTGCGTGGGGGCTCAGGTAACTATGCAGCAGCGGCAGCATCTCAGCAGCAGCAGCAGCAGCAGCAGCAGCAGCAGCAGCAGCAGTGCTGCGGCGTTTGAGCGGCTCTCGCCGTACCAATATGAGCAGCAGCGAGACGCAACAGCAGCAGCAGCTTCTGCTGGTGCGCTGCTGCAGCTGCTGCAGAGGCGCGAGGTGTACAGGCAGCGGCAGCAGGAGCTGTGGCAGCAGCAGCAATACTGGGACCCGCGCAGCAGAGCAGCAGCAGCAGCAGCAGCAGGCGAGGTGCGTGCCGTTGCTGCAGGAGAGAAGCATCCTCCAGCGCTGCTCTGCAGCCGCTGCAGCAACAGCAGCAGCAGCAGCAGCAGCAGCAGCAGCAGCAGCAGCGCTGCCTTGTCGCCCTTCCCGGCCCCGCTTTTTGGCAGCAGCAGCAGCAGCAGCAGCAGCAGCAGCGTGGTGGCAGCCACGCTGTTTGCTGCTGCTCCCACGTGTATAGACACCCGAGAGCTGCTGCGGAATCTGGAAGGATTGGCGGACTTTTGGGGGGCGCAGCAGCAGCAGCTAACAGCAGAGTTTCATTTGCATGCAGCAGCAGCTCTCGTGAAGCAAGCAGCAAGCGACAGGCAGCAGAAGCAGCAGCTGCAGCAGCAAATGCAGCAGCTGCAGCAGCAAACGCAGCGAGAACATCCCGGCGAGCAAACGCCAGCTGCTGCAGCAGAGGAAGATGCAGCAGCAGCAGCAGCAGCAGCAGCAGCAGCAGCAGCAGACACCGTTGACAGCGATGTTCTCTATTTGGGGCCCATTGCTGTGGCCTCACTAGTGCAGCACGGAGAGCAGCAGCTGGAAGAGTTTGCTGCTGCGCTGCAGCAGCAGCTTGCTGCTCTCTTTGGGCAGCGGCTCAAGGCCTCGCGGCAGCTGCAGCAGCAGGGGCTTCCTTTTGTTGCAGACTGGCTGCAGCAGCAGCTGCAGCAACTGAAGCAGCAGCAGCAGCAGCAGCAGAACAAGCAGCAAGATCCAGACAGCCAGCAGCAAGAGGGAGCGCAGCAGCAGGAAACGGAATCACAGCAGCAGCAACAGCAGCAGCAGCAGCAGCAGCAACAGCAGCAAAGCCAAAACAGAAGCGATGCTGACTTGGAGAAACTGCTCACTAAAGACGTGAACCCTGGCTGCTGCTGCTGCTGCTGCTGCTGCTGCCGCTGCTGCTGCTGCTGCTGCCGCTGCTGCTGCTGCTGCTGCTGCCGCTGCTGCTGCTGCTGCTGCTGCTGCTGCTGCTGCTGCTGCTGCTGCTGCTGCTGCTGCTGCTGCTTGTCTTGCTGCTATTGCTGCAGCACCAGCGCGTTTTTCCGTTGCATTTGCTGCTGCTGCTGCTGTGAATTTTCCGCAGCAGCAGCAGCAGCAGCAGAAAGAATTTCTGCTGCAGGTGCAGCAGCAGCTGCTGCTGTGGTTTGTGGTCTGCTGCAGATGGGCCCGCAGCTTTCTTTGTGTCTCAGCAATATTGAAGATGCATTTTTGCTGCTGGCAGTCCCAGAAGCAGCCGTTAAGGCCTTAATACTAAAGCAGCAGCAGCAGCAGCAGCAGCAGCAGCAGCAGCAGCAGCAGCAGCAGCAGCAGCAGCAGCGCCAAGAGGAGGGAGGCGACGCTGTCCAGAGCGGCGGTAGCAGCAACAGCAGCAGCAACAAAAGCGACAGCAGCAGCAGCAGCAGCAACAGCAGCAGCAGCAGCAGCAGCAACAGGGATATTTGCTGTTGGCCTGTCAATTTCGGGGAGCTGCTGCAGCGCCACGCGAGCCCTCAGCCTTCGCTGCTGCAGCTGGCAGCCCGCTGTGAGCGGTTGCTGCTGCTGCCAGAAGCAGCGGATGCAGCAGCAGCAGCAGCAGCAGCTGCTGCTGCTGCTGCTGCACATGGCATCAGGGAAGAAGAGATGTATGACTCCGAGCTGCTCAGTTCTGCTGCTGCTCTTGCTGCTGCTGCTGCTGCTGCTCTTGCTGGGGCTGCTGCTGCGTAACTTCTTCCATCGTCTCGTCATACTACTGCTGCTGCTGCTACTGCTGCTGCTGCTGCTGCTGCTGCTGCTGCTGCTGCAGGTCCTGGGTGCTGCTGACAGACCGCACGCTGCTGCTGCTGCCAGTCTCTCTGCCTCCGCTTCATGACGTTGTGAGCGAATTTGCCACAGCAGCAAATGTGCTGCTGCTGCTGCTGCTGCTGCTGCTATTTCTCCTGCTGCTGCCGTTGCTGCTTTAGCTGCTGCTGCTGCTAGTAGTTCTGGTGCTGCTAGTTGCCGAGTCGCCGCTGGTTGTTGCTGCCCCCGCCTGTGTCTTCCCTTGCTGCCTCTTTTGCTGCAGCTGCTGTTGCTGCTGCTGCTGCTGCTGCTGCTGCTGCTGCTGCTGCTGCTGCTGCTGGTTCTTTCAGGTATCTAGGAAGCTCGCGCAGATGAACAGGCAGCTAATGATGACTAACGAAACGGCTCCCCTGCTGCCGGAACTGAAGGACCTGCCGTGAGGGTTTAGGGTTTAGGGTTTAGGGTTTAGGGTTTAGGGTTTAGGGTTTAGGGTTTAGGGTTTACAGGCATGCCCCTTGGGGTTTAGGGTTTAGGGCCTATGTGTTAGATTTGCCTTCCCACACGCAGCAGCAGCGGCTGCTGCAGCGGCTGCTGCAGCAGCTCCTAGGCAGCAGTGCTCCCTCTGATGTCACTGCATTTGCCGCTGCTGCTGCTCATGCTGCTGCTGCTGCTGCTGCTGCTGCTGCTGCTGCAGCGAGGGCGACCTGGAGCGCCTGCGGAGCCTCTCGCTGACTGTTGGCTTTGAAGGGCCCAAGTGTCTCTTTGCTGCAGCAGCATTTTACTCAAATGCTGCTCTTAAGGCGAGCTGCTGCTGCTGTTGCTGCTGCTGCTGCTGCTTTTGCTGCTGCTGCTATGGATCTGCTGTTCAGCAGCAGCACCTAGCCCCCCTGCCAGTTTGCCCTGCTGGTGTTGCTGCTGCCTCTGCTGCCGCTGCTGCTGCTGCTGCCGCTGTTGCTGCTGCTGCTGCTGCACTTCTTTCGGCTGCAGCTGAGGTGCAGCAATTCCTGCTGTTGCTGCTGCTGCTGCTGCTACGAGTTGACGCGCAGCAGCAGCAGCAGCAGCATTAGCAGCAGCAGCAAGTCTGACGAATGTCCACACCCTTTGCAGCGTTCTTGCAACACCTGTTCTCCCCTCGGCCCATTTTGTCCTGCTGCTGCTGCTGCTGCTGCTGCTGTTGCTGCTGCTGCTGCTGCTGCTGCTGCTGCTGCTGCTGCTGCTGCAGCTGTTTACACTGGACGGCTGGTCAACAGACCACACTCGCCTTTGTTTGCTTCAGTCTTCTCTCTACAAGTGAGTCTTAAACATTTTTATTTTCATTTTACTTTTATTATTTGTATCATTTATTATTATTTATTATTTATTATTATTATTATTATTATTATTAATTATTATTATTATTATTATTATTATTATTATTATTATTATTATTATTATTATTATTATTCTTGGGATTCATCGTTCTTAGCAACTGGTGCAGCAGCAGCAGCAGCAGCATGCTGCTGCTGCTGCTGCACTAGTTGCTACGAACAGCAACTGCAGCAGCAACCGCAGCAGCAGCAGCAGCAGCAGCAGCAGCAGCAGCAGCACAGTGTGTTTGCCTGCAGGGAGCTTTCCTTCTTTGAAGAAAACCTCCCGCGTTTTGTTGGAATGCTGCAGCGGCGCTGCAAGCTGCTGGAGCCTTTAGCAGCAGAGCTAAACCCTCAGTTTTACCTAGACCTCGTGTAAACCCTAAACCCTAAACCCTAAACCCTAAACCCTCGCAGGCCTCTGCAGGCGCCCGCGGGGCCTTCACGGGCAATCCAGTGTACTCAAAAACCCTAGCGGTCTTTAAAAGGAAACAAATGCGCCAGCTCAAGGATTTAGGGCTTCTAATTTAGGGTTTAGGGTTTAGGGTTTAGGGTTTAGGGTTTAGGGTTTAGGGTTTGGGGGTGGCGGCAGGCGGCAGCTCTCTTATGAGCTCGGGGAGGTTTACGAGCAAATTCATATTTGCAAATGGAAGGGCCGAAAACCCTCATGGGATGATGACGCTAGTGCCGGTAAACCCTAAACCCTAAACCCTAAACCCTAAACCCTAAAGTCTTGTGCTTAAGCCCTGAGCGGCCTGGGGAGCAAAGCGAAGGGCGCACTTAGGAAGAGAGCGATGTTTGGGGCTTTATACTAATGGCTTAGTATTCAGGGTTTAGGGTTTAGGGTTTAGGGTTTAGGGTTTAGGGTTTAGGGTTTAGGGTTTGGGGTTTTGGGTGACACAGATCTTTGCCTTGACTTCAACCAGATGCAAGACGAAGAGCTCAATCGTGAGAAAGCTGATGCTGCACCTGCTGCTGCAGTTGCGTTTGCTGCTAGTTTTGCTGCTGCTGCTGCTGCACTTGCTGCTAATGCTGCTGCTGCTGCTGCTGCTGCTGCTGCTGCTGCTGCAGGGCTAAAGAAGTGCCGCGAGCTGCATGCGTTTGCTGCTCGTAGCGCCCACTACTTTACAATTTTTATAAAGACGTTTGAAATTGTGAGCTTTCGGCCTCAGCTTTCAAGCTTTAGGGTTTAGGGTTTAGGGTTTAGGGTTTAGGGTTTAGGGTTTAGGGTTTGGTGTTTAGGGTTGTGAAGCCCATCCGTGGGTCTGCACTCTAAATTGAAGGCTTAGGGTTTAGGTTTGCGGGACGCCACTCTGACTGCCTCTGTGCTACGGCGGCACGCACTTAGGGTTTAGGGTTTAGGGTTTAGGGTTTAGGGTTTTTGCGCCGCGGGGCGCACACCCTGCGTCTGCCTCTCCCGCGAAGGGTTTAGGGTTTAGGGTTTAGGGTTTGTGCGCAGCGAGGCGCAGACCGTGGGGCAGCCAGGCCTTCGAAGGGTTGAGGGCCTAGGGTTTAGGGTTTAGGGTTTAGGGTTTAGGGTTTAGGGTTTGCGCGCAGCGGGGCGCAGACCCTGTTTCCGAATTGTCAGCAGAACTGCGGGGAGCTTTGGCTTGTTCGAAAATGAAAAGAGCTTTAATGATGTCTCAGATGGGAAGAAGCAAACAAGAGTGCATTCAGTGCATGGCTGCTGCCCTCAAGGTCCTAGGGTTTAGGGTTTAGGGTTTAGGGTTTAGGGTTTAGGGTTTAGGGTTTAGGGTTTGGGGTTTGGGGTTTAGGGGGGGGGCGTGCGGCGGCGCTGCAACGCCAGCAGCGGTAGAAATTTGATGCTGCTGGCCAGCCGGGGGCCCGCCTAGAGGGTTTAGGGTTTAGGGTTTAGGGTTTAGGGTTTAGGGTTTAGGGTTTTGGGTGTGCAGGAGTATGATGCCTTGATAGAGTTCTTCGCCTCTTTCAAAGAGTCGGCTGTCGTTGGTTCTCCGTTGCAGGTCCAGATGTCGCTGGTAAGTGAGGGTTTAGGGTTTAGGGTTTAGGGTTTAGGGTTTAGGGCTTAGGGTTTAGGATTTAGGGTTTAGGGTTTAGGGTTTTGGCTGCGGTTCTGCTGCAGTGCAAAGACACCAGCGCCTTGCTGCGACTGCGCATCAACAAGCTCTGCGACTTGGGGAGGTAAAACAGCAGCAGCAGTTGCTGCTGCAGCAGCAGCAGCAGTTGCTGCTGCAGCAGCAGCAGCAGCAACAGCAGCAGCAGCAGCAACAGCAGCGGCGGCAGCAGCAGCTGAAAGCGCAGCGCCAGCTGCCGCTTGGCTGTTGCTGAAGGGATGACTATGCCCGAGCCCATCTGAGGGTTTAGGGTTTAGGGTTTAGGGTTTAGGGTTGTCAAGGCCCCCAACTACAGAATGGCGTTTGAAGTTTGAGGGTTTAGGGTTTAGGGTTTTTGAGGGTTTGGGCTGTTTAGGTTAACAGCTAGCTAGCCCAGATGGTTAGTTAGCGCCATCTATCCATGGCTAGCTGCTCTCCTAGTTAGCTAGCCCAGCTTACCTAGCTAGCTAGCTAGCTAGCTAGCTAGCCTAGCTAGCCAGCCAGCTAGTTAGTTAGCCTAGCTAGCCATGGCTAGCTAGCTGTGGCTAGCTGACTGTGCCTGGCTAGCTAGCTAGCCGTGGCTAGCAAGCTATCCCCTAGCTAGCCGTTCCCAGCTAGCTAGCTAGCTCCGAATCGTCGCCAAGCTAGCCAAGCCTGGCTAGCTAGCTAGCTGGCTGGCTAGCTAGCTAGCTAGCTAGCTAGCTACTACCAGCTAGCCAGCTAGTTCCGCGCCACCACTCCTGAATAGCCAGCCAGCTACCTGGCTAACTGTCTATCTATATCTATCTGCCGGGCTAGCTAGCTATCTGGTTGGCTAGCTATTTAGCTAGCTAGCTAGCTAGCTAGCCAGCTATATATCTCTCGCCTCATCCGGCCCAGCAAGCTGGCTAGCTAGCTAGCAAAGCTCCCAGCCAGTTCCGCCCAGGCAGCTAGCTAGCCAGCTAGTTAGCTAGCTGGCTAGCTAGCTAGCTATCCAGCTAGCTAGCTAGCTAACCAGCTAGCTAGCTAGCTAGCTACCTAGCTAGCCATACGGGCGACGAGGCCCCAGAAATACCCTATTTGCTTCCTCACTTGTATTCTTTGATTTTTATTTTTTTTTTTAAATTCATTTTGAATTTTATTTTTAAAATTTGTTTTCAATATTTATTTTTTTAATTTATTTTTTGAATTTGTTTTTCTTTGAACTTCTTTTTGGCTCTTTTTTGTCTTCTCTAAATCGCCGTCGACTCGCAGCAGCAGCAGCAACAGCAGCAGCAGCAGCAGCAGCAGCAGCAACGGCAGCAGCAGCAGCAGTAATAGCAGCAGCAGCTGCAGCTCACGCGTTTGTATGAGTGCCGCTGGTCTGAGAGGCGACGTGATCAGCTGCAGCAAAGCAAAAGTGTAATTTAGGGTTTAGGGTTTAGGGTTTAGGGTTTAGGGTTTAGGGTTTAGGGGCTTTTGTCCCCACTTTTTTGCTTGAGTTGAACACTCAGAAGTCCTCACTAGTTAGCGTTTATCCCTAGAAGACAGCTTGTTGTACTCATGGGTAGGGTTTAGGGTTTAGGGTTTAGGGTTTAGGGTTTAGGGTTTAGGGTTTAGCGTTTAGGGGCCTTAGACTCTGGCGATCCTCGAGAAGGCTTCAATCCCTGTTGAAATGCCAAATTTCAAGCAATAAAAAAACTTGTCTGTAAGGGTTTAGGGTTTAGGGTTTAGGGTTTAGGGTTTAGGGTTCGGAGACCACTGCAGGGCCTCAGGTGGGCCCCGTGTTCGGGGGCCCCAGGAAAGCCCGGAGCAGAGAGGAGGGTTTAGGGTTTAGGGTTTAGGGTTTAGGGTTTATTGGCGCTTTTTTTCATCATATATAAGCAATTTTAATTCGGTTTTAGGGTAGAAGGCTGCAAGCCTTAAACCCTAAACCCTAAACCCTAAACCCTAAACCCTCCATACGAGGCCCCACGGGCCCCACACCCCGAGCGCTGCGAAACCCTTAAACTCTAAAACCCTAAACCCTAAACCCTTTTCTGCAAACCCTTAAGCAGATCTTTTGAGGCTGCCCGCCGTGGGGGTCTACTGGGCACCTTTTTCGCTACCCTGCCCGTTAGGGTTTAGGGTTTAGGGTTTAGGGTTTAGGGTTTACAACTGGAGCTTCTCAACACAAAGAATGTCGGAGCCAAAGGTAAGAACAAAATAAAGTCGATCCAGTTGCTGCGACTTCGACATGCTGAACGAGGGTTTAGGGTTTAGGGTTTAGGGCTTCGGGTTCAGGATTAGGGTTTAGGGTTTAGGGTTTAGGGTTTAGGGTTTGCTTCTGCAGCGACAAAAAGGAACCAAAGGGAAACGGGCGCCGGAGGCAGAGGAAGAACCCGAGAAAGAATTAGTAACCCTAAACCCTAAACCCTACCTAAACCCTAAACCCTAAGCCGCAAACCCTAAACCCTAAACCCTAAACCCTAGGTACGCAGCAAGCCCTTCGTTAACCCTAAACCGCCAAGCCCTTTTTGGGGAAATGCGAGGCCCTGAGAGCTAAACCCTAAACCCTAAACCCTAAACCCTAAACCCTAAGTAAACCCTGAACCCTTGGCCATGAACTCGAATCCCTAGACAAAGGGTCTGCGGTGCGACGTATTCCCTGGCGGTTAGGGTTTAGGGTTTAGGGTTTAGGGCTTAGGGTTTAGGGTTTAGGGTTTGTGCCACAGGAAAATGGCCTAGAGTTTGAAGACCCATACGGCGATGACCTGGACGAAGAAGAGCAGCAGCAGCTGCAGCAGCTGCTGCGCAAGCAGCAGAAGAAGCAAAGCAGCAGCAGCAGCAGCAGCAGCAGCAGCAGCAAAAGAGCAGCAGCAGCAGCAGCAGAAGACCAGGAAGATGAATGGAGCGACGTTTCCGACGCAGAAGAAATGCAAACGGACGAAGACGAGGAGAACGAACAGCCCGTCAAGGTAGGGTTTAGGGTTTAGGGTTTAGGGTTTAGGGTTTAGGGTTTAGGGTTTAGGATCTAGGGTTTGCTGCTTGTGTTACTTCTGCTTCTGCAGGTGTGGCGGCCCGGCGTGGACACCCTTGGCGAAGGTGCGTGCAGCTGCAGTTCATCCTTGAGGCCTAGGGTTTAGGGTTTAGGGTTTAGGGTTCAGGGTTTAGGGTTTAGGGTTTAGGGTTTAGGGTTTAGGGTTTGTGTGGCAGGCGAGGTGCTGGAGTGCGACTCGAGCGCCTACGAACTTCTCCACAGGCTGCAGACGGCTTGGCCCTGTCTTTCTTTTGACTTCATTCCAGACCAGCTCGGCGCCGTAAACCCTAAACCCTAAACCCTAAACCCCAAACCCTAAACCCTAAACCCTAAACCCTCGACTTGAGCGGGAGAGGGCGCTGCGGGCCTGGCCACCCGTTTCGCGCGTGCGCTGGTGTGGCCTCATCTCTGCGGGCGGCGCTGCAGGAAAGGCTGCCTAGGCTTTAGGGTTTAGGGTTTAGGGTTTAGGGTTTAGGGTTTAGGGTTTAGGGTTTGGCTGCAGGCGCGCACGCGGTGCCCCCACACCTGCTACGCCGTGGGGGGCACTCAAAGCGACGGAAAAGAAAATTGTCTTTACATCATGAAGTGGGATCGTCTCCACAAGACGCAGCACGACGACTCCAGCTCGCTTTCCGGCGAATCGGTAAACCCTAAATTAGGGTTTAGGGTTTGGGGTTTAGGGTTTGGCCTTTGCGCGGGGCGGACACGGCGCCGCCGGCACGCGCGGCGACGCGCAGCAGCAACCAGCGCTCTTCGCGCAGCAGCGATTTTTGGCTTTGGGGTTTAGGGTTTAGGGTTTAGGGTTTAGGGTTTAGGGTTTAGGGTTTAGGGTTTAGGGTTTAGGGGGGGGTTTAGGGTTTAGGGTTTAGGGTTTAGGGTTTAGGGTTTAGGGTTTAGGGTTTAGGGTTTAGGGTTTGTGCAGGGCGCGGGAAACACCCCCGCGTTGGTGAACAGTTTGTTGACTTCGCTGTGCAACATTTCGCCCTTCTTTAGGGTTTAGGGTTTAGGGTTTAGGGTTTTAGGGTTTAGGGTTTAGGGTTTAGGGTTTAGGGTTTAGACCACTGCGAGAATAGTGACTGCGAAGGCCTCCAGGTGGCGCTTCACGAGGGGCAGTTTGGAAGACAGCGCAGCCAAACGTGGCGCGGTACTACGCGGACGCGAACGTAAACCGCCCGAGGCAGTATTGGGATTACGTGCAGAGCGACGAAGATGACAACGGCGAAGACGCCAAGTTGGATTTCCGCCTAATTGCCCACAAGGGGGCCGTTAACAGAATTCGCTGCTGCCCCCAGGCAAGGGTTTAGGGTTTAGGGTTTAGGGTTTAGGGTTTGGGGTTTTGAGTTTAGGGCTTAAGAGGGCGTGGAGATTTATTTCTCGAAACTTTTTGTCCCAAAGAAACCCCCAAGACAATTTGCTGCTCAAGGCCCAGGGGTTTAGTTTAGAGTTTAGGGTTTAGGGTTTAGGGTTTAGGGTTTAGGGTTTAGGGTTTAGGGTTTAGGGTTTAGGGTTTGCGAACAGATGCCTCGCCTCGTGGCTGCGTGGTCAGACTTGGGGGTGGTTGGCGTTTGGGATATTGAGAAGCACCTCAAGAGGCTGGACGAGCCGGGTGCAGCTGGTGAGGGTTTAGGGTTTAGGGTTTAGGGTTTAGGGCTTAGGGTTTAGGGTTTAGGGTTTAGGGTTTAGGGTTTAGGGTTTAGGGTTTGCGCAAAGGGTTTGTGGCGCCGAGGCAGTGAGGGTTTGCAAGCAAGCGCTCAAGGCTTGGCTAACGAAATGGACTATCAGGGCTTAGGGTTTAGGGTTTAGGATTAGTGTCTATGGGGTTTAGGTTTTAGGGTTTAGGGTTTAGGGTTTAGGGTTTGTCGTGTCCTTAGGCCCTCCGCCGGATCCTCACCAGAAGCCAACTTTTGAATTTAAAGGCCACGGGACAGAAGGGTTTGCAATGGACTGGAATCCCCTTCACGTAAGGCTCTAGGGTTTAGGGTTTAGGGTTTAGGGTTTAGGGTTTAGGGTTTAGGGCTGTGTGGGCAAATGCGGTGAAGCTGGCGGGCGCTACCAGCTGCAAGTGTGGACTGCAGCCTCCCAGCCGCAAACCCTAAACCCTAAACCCTAAACCCCAAATCGCACAGCCCGGGCCCAAAGCCCTCTGCACAAACCCTAAACCCTAAACCCTAAACCCTAGCTGGAAGCTGCGGCTAGGGTTTGCGAGGGTTTGGGGTGTACGTACAGCTCGGAAAGCTGCTCACGGGCGACGTGAAAGGCCAGGCGTTTTTGTGGCTGCCAAAAGAAGGGGGTTGGAGTGTAGAGGATTTATTCAAAACCCTCAAAAAGAAAAAAAACAAAAACCCTAATCAAAACCCTAGCAAAAACCCTAATCAAAACCCTAGCAAAAACCCTAATTCTACTTTGGAAGAACTCAAGTGGAAACCCCGAGAAGACGGACAGGGAGAGATCTTCGCCGCCGCGTCCAACGATGGCACCATCAAGTAGGGTTTAGGGTTTAGGGTTTAGGGTTTAGGGTTTAGGGTTTGGTGTTTGGGTTTTGGGGTTTGGGGTTTGGGGTTTGGGGCTTAGGGTTTGTTTTGAAGCGTAGTGCCTCGCCTGTGCATATGTGGGTGAATGGGTGCAGGGTTTAGGGTTTAGGGTTTAGAGATTGCAATTTAATTTCAATACTCTGAGAATAGCCCCAAAACCCTAAACCCTAAACCCTAAACCCTAAACGCTGGCCGAGAAGAAGTGGGAAGTGGCGTTGCGGGTTTGGGGTGTCTGTACACCGCAGGCTGTTCGACCTGCGGGTTGGGGTGTCTGTACACCCCGCGGCGCTGCTGGGGCCCCACAACTCAGATGTTAATTCCATTTCTTTTTCTTTTCAAAACCCTAATTTAGTGCTTGCGGGTTTAGAAGAGGGTTTAGTGGTTGCCACGGACCTCCGCTGCCCCCAAATGCCCCTCGCCCAGATCGACTGGCACAAAAAACCCATCACCGTAAACCCTAAACCCTAAACCCTAAACCCTAAACCCTGGTTTTCAAGCCCCAGCGCCCGGGACCCTAAACCCTAGCCTCTAAACCCTAGGCCCTGCAGCCGGCGGCCTAAACCCTAAATCCTGAGCCGAAAAAGGCACAGCGCCCTAAACCCTAAACCCTAAACCCTAAACCCTAAACCCTAAGGGTGCAGCAGCAGCGCGCGGGACGCCAAGGGCTGCGGGGAGGGACGTGGAGATGCCTGGCGGCGGTCTAGGGTTTACGCCCAGGGTTTAGGGTTTAGGGTTTAAGGCCGAGGAATTAGGGTTTAGGGTTTAGGGTTTAGGGTCTCGGCCTCAGGACCGGCGACACAGGAAGGGTTCCCTTGGCGCCTTCGCAGGAGGGTTTAGGCTCTCCCATCTAGGGTTTAGGGTTTAGGGTTTAGGGTTTAGGGTTTAGGGTTTAGGGTTTAGGGTTTAGGGTTTAGGGTGGGGGTTTAGGGTTTAGGGTTTAGGGTTTAGGGTTTAGGGTTTAGGGTTTAGGGTTTAGGGTTTAGGGTTTATGCAGGGCGCGGGAAACACCCCCGCGTTGGTGAACAGTTTGTTGACTTCGCTGTGCAACATTTCGCCCTTCTTTAGGGTTTAGGGTTTAGGGTTTAGGGTTTTAGGGTTTAGGGTTTAGGGTTTAGGGTTTAGGGTTTAGGTGTGCAGTGCGTGGAGTGGCACCCCAGCGAAGAAGGGGTTTTTGCTGCAGCAAGTTTAGATGACTCTCTCACCTTTTGGGATTTGTCTGTCGAACGAGAAGAACCCACAGAAGTCCAAAGTGCGGCAGCTGCTGCTGCTGCTGCTGCTGCTGCTGCTGCTGCTATGTTTGTTGCTGCTGCTGCTGTGTTTGTTGCTGCTGGAGGTGCTGTGTTTGCTGCTGCTGCTGCTGGAGGTGTTGTGTTTGCTGCTGCTGCTGCTGCTGCTAGTGGATTTCATGCTGCTGCTGCTGCTGCGATTGGTGCTACGGTAGCTGTTGCGTTTGCTGCTGCTGCTGCTGCTGCTGCTGCTGCTTGTGGTTTTTGTTTTTAAATGGATTTAACTTTTATTTTATTTTTGTCCTCTTTTGTTCGCTGTTGCGGTTTTGCTGCTGCTCGTGCATGCACATGTTTGAACTAAAGAAAAAATAAAAATAAAAATAAAAATAAAAATAAAAATAAAAATAAAAAGCAAAAGATAAATAATTTAAGATGAGATAATAAATAATAGTAGGCAAACCGTGAAGATAAACAGTAAGAATGAAATAATAATAATAATAATAATAATAATAATAATAATAATAATAATAGTAATTATTATTATTAATAATAATAATAGTAATGATAATAATAATAGTAATAATAGATAATAAACAAACTGCCAAGATAAGTAATAAAAATGAAATAATAAATAAAAATGAAAAGCAAAAGTTAAATAATTAAAAATGGAATAACAAATAATAATAATAAAACTGCAAACAAAGAAATGGCTTTTTAATACTGAAGGTGTAAAGGGCCAAAAAGATGCCACTTTGCCCAGAGGGATTTTCTTGTTTAAATTAAAATATTTATTTATTTAAATTTATTTAAATTAAATTAAATTAAATTTTATGTAAAAGTAAACATTTAAATGCTTCTTTAAATGCCTCTTCTGCTGCTTTCGTGCAAAAGGGCTTTTGGAATGCAAACTTGCGAATAATTCAAGTGTATATCCACCTAAATGCATTGAATTTTGGTTTTATTTCTCCAATTTTGATTTTATTATTTCATTTTGAGATATTTTATTCCCTTAATTTAAATAAATTTATATTTTTGCAGCTTTTTGTGCGGAAATGCACTTGAGACGGTTTCCGCGGAGTTGAAATTGGGAATTTTTCGAAATTTTGCAAAACTTTTGTTTGAATGGCATTTTGATCATTTAAACCTCCAAATCGACAGTTTTTTGCATTTATTTCGGTTTTTTAAAACATTTATTTTCACTTTTGAGGAAAATAAATCAAAAAATGTCCGAAATTGCATTTATTCAAGTTGCGACACTTGGGGTGTACGTACACCGCGCGAACAGACGCGCGCTCCTCTTTTCACGTTTTTTTCTCTTTTTCTTTTCAAATGAATTTATTTGAATTTAAAATTACTTTTAGAAGTCCTTTTTGGGATTAATTTGCGTTTAAAATGCCTATTTTGGAGTTATTTTTTCAAATTCGCAATGCTGCACTTGTCTGCTGCTGCGTGCAACCATTTGCTTCCCTTGGGCTCTCTTGCCGATATTTTGTTTTCAAATCTTTTTATTTTTTTAATTTGAAAAAGTCTTTTTTGAAATTATTTCCATTTGCATAAATGGTGCCTTTGTGCATGCATGCATGCTTTCAAAATTGTACATTTTGAGACTTTGAAGCGTTCCCACTGCTGCTGCTGCTGCTGTGCTGCTGCTGCTGCTGCTGCTGCTGCTGCTGTGCTGCTGCTGCTGCTGCTGCTGTGCTGCTGCTGCTGCTGCTGCTGCTGCTGCTGCTGTGCGCAACTGGCGGCTATTTGCTGCGTCTGCTGCTGTGTGTGCTGCTGCTGCAGCTGCTGCAGTGCCCGAGCAGCTAATGTTTGTCCACGGGGGGCAGCAGCAAATTTCAGAGTTTCACTTCCACCCCCAAATTCCAGGGTTTGTTGCTGCTACTGCCAGCGACGGATTCAGCATTTTCAAGACCTGCAACATCTAAACCCTAAACCCTAAACCCTAAACCCTAAACCCTAGCGCTGCCGCGTGGGGTGGGCCGCGCACTCGCTACCAGTCCAAGAATGAGGGAAAGTTCCCAGGTACAACGTGCGCGGCTTAGGGTTTAGGGTTTAGGGTTTAGGGTTTAGGCTTAAGGGTTTAGGGTTTGGGGCTTTCCAGTCCACAGTTCGTGCTGGATTGGTTTAGCCAAGCCAAGCTGCAGCAGCAGCACCTGCAGCAGCAGCACCTGCAGGAGCGGCAACTGCAGCAGCAACAACTGCAGCAACTGCAGCAGCAGCAACTGCAGCAGCAGCAGCTGCAGCAGTTGCACCTCATGTTTAAGACACTTTGAAGTTTTAAATAGTGAAAACAGATGAAGCGGCTTAAACCCATGCGGAAGCAAGGGTAGACCCGCAGGTGGCCGCTTCTAGGGTTTAGGGTTTAGGTTTTAGGGTTTAGGGTTTAGGGTTTAGGGTGCTGCAGCTCTGCGAAGGTTTCGCCGCCGTTTAGGCTCGATAGCGTTTCTACGAATTAGGGTTTAGGGTTTGGGGTTTAGGGCCTAGGGATTGGGGAAGGCGGATGGTTTGACTTAAGTTCCGATTAGGGTTTAGGGTTTAGGGTTTAGGGTTTGGGGTATGGGACTCGTGTGGAGGCCGAAGACAATACTTTTGTATTTATTGGCGCCATTTTTAATTCTTTTTAATCCTAATTTCTTTTAATTTAAATTAATTAAATTGAATCGAATTAAATTAAATTAAATTAAATTAAATTAAATTAAATTAAATTAAATTAAATTAAATTTAATTTAATTTAATTTTGAAGACAACTTTTTGGGGGCAAACGCCCCTCGCCGGCGAGCAGGTGACCCGGGCTCGCGGCTGGCCGCGCGGGCAGTGCGGGCATTTTTGGGTCTTTTGGAGTTTTAAAAACGCGAAAATGAAATTAAAAAGAAATAAAAAATAAAAAGGGAATTATATTTCAATTTAAAAAAGAAAAGAAGTCCTTTTTTGCTGCTGCTGCGGCCACTTTGCTGCTGCTGCGTCCGCGGTGACCGGCGGTCGGCTCGCCGCAGCGGCGGCGGGGGGAGAGCGCCTGGGGGCGTTTGGCCGTTTAAAAGGTGGAAATTGAAATTAAATAAAAATAAAAATAAAAAATAATAAAATTAAATTAAAAATAAAACAAAAATTGCGCTTAAAGTCCTTCGTTTGGGCCGAATTGGCCGCCGCGCAGCCGACGACGGGGCCGGCTCGGTCAGGCCGCAGCAGACTTGCTGCTGCAGTTCTGCTGCAGCAGAGCTCTTAAAAGGGTCTTAAAGAGCGAATTTCAGGTGTACGTACACCTAAATACATTCCGCACTTTCTGGCGACTTGACTAATCCCTGATTTGCTGCTGTTAGTGCGCGGCTGCTGCTGCTGCTGAGCTGTCAGTACACCTCAAGCTATCTGCTGCTCCTTCTTTGGCTCCGCTCTTTTCATTTTATTTTTATTTTCTGGCCCTGCGCCGGGGTGTACGTACACCTGACGCGCGCAGCAGCTGCTGGGGCTGCTGCTCCTTCTCTCGCTTCCTGCTGCAGCTGCTGCAGCAGCAGCTGCTGCTGCTGCTGCTGCAGCAGATTTTCACTTTATTTTTCTACTAATTAGAACAAATGAAACACGAAGGGGCTGAGGAGTCTCTGAAGGCCTCGGGATGGCCTCAGCCGGACTCCCCAGCTGGCCTGAAGCGCCGCTCCCTTAGCAAGAGCAGCAGCAGCAGCAGCAGCAGCAGCAGCAGCAGCAGCAAGGACGGCGGAGGCTGCGACCGCTTGGACGCCGGCCAGAGCGGCCGGCTGGAGCCGCGGCTGTTTGCTGCTGCTGCTGCTGCTGCGCAGCAGCCGCAGCAGCAGCAGCAAACCTTGCCAGAGGGAACAGCCGGGCACGTGCAGGCCCGAGTGCTGCGCCAGCCCTCCCGCCAGCAGCAGCAGCAGCAGCAGCAGCAGCAGCAGCAGGAGCAGCAGGGGGCGCAGCGGCGGGGTCGGAGCCGGTGTCTTTCGCGGGTGTTTAGGCTCATGACGACTTGCTGCTGGTTGTTTTGCTGCTGCTGCATCAGTTTGCTGCTGTGGGGCCCTTCGCTGTTTTTGCTGCTGCCGCCCACAGCGCGGCAAATATCTTTGCTGCTGGCTCCGGGGCTGCGGCTGTTTGTTGCTGCTCCTTACGACGCGGAGTCTGCTGCTGCTGCTGCTGCTGCTGCTGCTGCGGGGTGGCCGAGTCTGCGTCCGGGGCTGCTGCAGACCTTCTTCCCCTTCTTCTTCCAGCAGCAGCACGAGCAGCAGCAGCAGCAGCAGCAGCAGCAGCAGCAGGAGGCCCCGCTGACGCTGGAGAGCGTGCGGAAGGAGTTTGCTGCCTTGCTGGAAGGCCCGCTGCCAGCTCCTGCTGCGCTGCTGCAGCAGCAGCAAGAGTTCAAGAAGGAGCTGCTGGAAGTTGCTGAGGGAGTTTATGCTGCTCTTGGCTTCGGACTTGCCAACTCTTTTATTCTCAAAGGCCCCACAGGAGTGGTCATCGTGGACACCACTGAGAGTCCAGTGGTCATGCGCGAGATTTGGCAGCAGTTCAAGGCCCTCAGGAAGCAGCAGCGACGCGCCCGCAAGCAGCAGCAGCAGCAGCAGCAGCAGCAGCAGCAGCAGCAGCAGGGGGAGCGCGACGGCGGCGCTGCCCCCGCAGACGCCCACCCCCAGCAGCAGCAGCACGACCCCCAGCAGCAGCAGCAGCAGCAGCAGCAGCAGCAGCACGACCCCCACCCCCAGCAGCAGCAGCATCCCCAGCAGCAGCAGCAGCAGCAGCAGCAGCAGCAGCAGCAGCAGCAGCAGCAGCAGCAGCGTGAGGTGGTGGTGCGTGCTGCGGGTCTGGAGCTGCTGCTGCTGCACGTGCCTGGGGAAACCCCCGACCAGCTGGCGGTGTGGCTGCAGCAGCAGCAAACTTTAATTGCTGCTGACAACATCTACAAAAGCTTTCCCAACCTCTACGCCATCCGCGGCGGCAGCAGCCGCAGCAGCAAAGACTGGGCTGCTTCCTTGGAGCGCATGCGCGCGCTGCAGCCGCAGCTGCTGCTGCTGGGCCACACGAGGCCCTTGGCCGGTGGGGTGTACGTACACTCGGCGTTGACAGCTTATCGGGATGCTATTTTGTTTGTTCATGATCAAACAATAAGATTAATGAACAAAGGCAGCAGCAGCGAGGAAGCTGCTGCGCTGCTGCAGCTGCCTGTACACCTCAGCAGCCACCCGCTGCTGCAGCAGCTCTACGGCGCGCTGCCCTTTGCTGTCCGCGGTGTATATACACACTACATGGGCTGGTTCGGGGGGGCTGCAGAGCAGCTGCAGCCGCTGCCTGCTGCTGCTGCTGCTGCTGCTCTTGCTGCGCTCGCCGGGGGGCCCCACAAGCTCCTGGAAGCTGCTGCTGCTGCCATCCGCAGCAGCAACCCGCAGTGGGCGCTGCAGCTTGCTGCTGCTGCGCTGCTGCTGCAGCCCCACAACGCCCTCGCCAGGGAACTCAAGGTCGTCGCCCTCAGGGCCCTCGCTGCCACGCAAACTGCTGCTTCAGGAAAGACTGCTGCTGCTGCTGCTGCTGCTGCTGCTGCTGCTGCTGCTGCTGCTGCTGGTTGTTGTTGTGGCGCTTGGGAGCAGCAGCACGGTGACGCCGGTTGCGGCCACGGTTTTCGCGCCCGGGGCGCGGCGCTCCCGCCGCCGCTGCTGCTGCTGCTGCTGCTGCTGCTGCTGCTGCTGCTGCTGCTGCTGCTGCTGCTGCTGAGGGCTTGTGTGTGCGTGTGTGTGTTTGCTGCAGCAAGGAATTGGTACTTGACAGCAGCAAGAGAAACTGAGGGGTCTCTGCGGCTGCAGATGAGTGAGCAGCAGAAGAAGCAGCTGCTGCAGCTGCTGCCGCCGCGGGACATTTTCCAGCTGCTGCCTTTCCGAGTGGACCCCGAAGCAGCAGCAGACATCGACGCAGTCATTCTCTTCAAGTTCGTCCCTCCCCCCGAAGCTGCTGCTGCTGCTGCTGCTGCTGCTGCTCCTGCTGCTGCTGCTGCTGCGGAGCAGAGGCAGCCCGCCCAAGCAGCGGCCTCCCCAGAAACGGACGCGCCCCCGCAGCAGCAGCAGCAGCAGCAGCAGCAGCAGCAGCAGCAGCAGCAGCAGCAGCAGCAGGAGCGGCACTGCGTGCACTTTCGGAGAGGCATTGTGTTTACGCGGGACGAATGCGAAAGAGCAGCAGATGTGGAAGTCGAAACTACAGAAGCAGCTTGGAGAAGCATTTTGACAAAAGAAACGGGACTATTTGCTGCTGCAGCAAGAAGAGACTTCAGAGTCAAGGGGCCCCTGCTGCTGCTCGTCAAGTGCCTCGCCTGCATCGAGCTCGACATGGACTGAAACTCCTGCAGCAGCAGCAGCAGCAGCAGCAGCAGCGCAGCAGCAGCAGCAGCAGCAGCAGCAGCAGTAGCAGCAGCAGCGGTGGGGAGAGAGGAAGGAGGGATCTGCCTGGAGAGATGCAGGGGCAGCAGCCACGGATCTTACGGCTGCTGCTGCTGCTGCTGCTGGTGATGCGAGCCGCGAAAGCTGCTGCTGCTGCTGCTGCTGCTGCTCTTTGAGCAGGGCAGTCTTAGCAGCAGCATTAAACGCAGCAATGCGGCCCTTAACTGCGAGGGTTTAGGGTTTAGGGTTTAGGGTTTAGGGTCTTTGGGCCCGCCTGCTTCGATTGAAGGCCAAAAAGAATAAAAAACAAAACAGCAAGTTTGTCCAAAAGCTGCTGCAGCAGGCCCTGGTGCTGGGGTGTACGTACACCTCAGCGCCCTGCACACTAAACCCCGCCGGCTTGACTTCGTGTTGTTGGAACTTTAATTCCTTTCATTTATTTGAACATTAAAAAGCATTCAAATCTTAAAAAGTATTCAAATATATTCAAATGGTATTTCAAATATTATTTATTTACTTCAAATCGCCAAAAGCCGAATATTCAAATCCAGTTTTCTCGCGCCAACCCCGACCTCCTGCCACGCACTGCTCCCAAACCCTAAACCCTAAACCCTAAACCCTAAAAGAGTGTTTTATAATAGCTCCGAAATAAAATTAAAGGAAATAATGCTTTTATTTTAATTTTAAAAGTATACTTCAGGGGATTTCAGCCCCTGGGCAAACAGCGCTCGGGGGGAGCGCGGGCGGTGACCAGCGGTCAACTTGGGGTGTATAGGGGCAGTTTCGGCGTTATTTTGTTTGAAATAAATCCAAAAAGAAAATTAAATTGAAATTAAATTCAAAAATTAATTTTATTTCGAAATTTAAAACGAAAAACGCACTTATAGAAGTTCTGGCTGCTCCCTGGCTCTTGCGCGTCGCTCATACAGCAGCTGTATATACACCCCAGCTCCCCGCGCGCCGGGGGCTGTCTGTGGCTCTCCTTTATTTATTTTTTTACTTTTTTCGTTGAAATAACTTTATTTAAAAACAATAAATCAATTAGAACCTAAAGAGCGCCCTTAGTCTCCTTCTCACACCTCAGCAGCGGCGTTGCTGCTGCTGCTGCTGCTGCGGACAGCGAACTGCTGCCGCTTCGGCGCAGCAGCAAAACGCCTTTTGCTGCTGCTGCTGCTCTCTCGCCACTTTTGCTGCCTTTTTGTTTATTTGTTTATTTGTTTTGCTGCTGCAGCTTTAAATAACAAACAGCAGCAGCAACCCGCATGACGTCCCTATAGAAGGCGCTCTCAGCATGCTGCCGGGGCCTCCCTACAGTCGCAGCAGCAAGCAGCGCAGCTGCTGCTTCCTGCTGCTGCTGCTGCTGCTCCAGCTGAGCCGCCCCGCAGCAGCAGCAGCAGCTGCAGCACCTGCTGCACCGCCGCCGCGACCCCCGGCCGCGGCAGCGCCAGCAGCTGCTGCAGCAGCAGCAAGAGCAGCAGCACCACCAGCACATGAGACTGCGAGAGCTGCAGCAGCAGCAGCAGCAGCAGCAGCGGAGAGGCCACCACAAGCAGCAGCACCCGTGGCAGCAGCACCGTCACCTGCAGCAGCACGAGTTAAAACAGCGCCAGCAGCAGCAGCAGCAGCAAGAGCAGCAGTTCCTCCTGCTGCAGCGGCGGCAGCCGCGCGGCCTGCAGCAGTGAGAGGTGTGGCAGCAGCAGCAGCAGCACCTGCTGCACCACCAGCAGCAAAGGTAACACCAGCAGCGACAGCAGCAGCAGCAGCGAGGCCAGCAGCAGCAGCAGCAACGGGTGAACCATCACCAGCAGCACGGCGAGCAGCAGCAGCAGCAGCAGCAACGGGTGAACCATCACCAGCAGCACGGCGAGCAGCAGCAGCTGCAAAAACTACATCCAAGGCTGCAGCAGCTACAGAAGCAGCAGCAAGAGCGGCAGCAGGACCAGCAGCAGATGCCACGTCAGCAGCAGCAGCACCTGCAGCAGCAGCACCTGCAGCAGCAGCAAGGGCACCAGCAGCAGCAGCGCATGCTGCAGGAGCAGCAAGGACACCAAAAACAGCAGCGCCTGCAGCTGCAGCAGCAGCACCAAAAACAGCAGCGCCTGCAGCTGCAGCAGCAGCAGCAAAAACAGCAGCGGCTGTAGCTGCAGCAGCAGCACCAAAAACACCACCGCCTGCAGCTGCAACAGCAGCACCAAAAACAGCAGCGCCTGCAGCTGCAGCAGCAGCAAAAGCACCAGCACCTCTAGAGCCTGCAGCAGCAGCAGCGCGGCTAGCAGCAGCAAATGCTCCTGCGAGAACAACGACAGCAGCAGCAGCAAGCACTCCTGCAAAAGTAACAGCAGCAACAGCAGCAGCAGCAGCACCACGGCGTGCACAAGCAGGAGCAGGAGCAGCTGATGCTGCAGCTGCTCCTACTGCAGCAACAACAGTTGCTGCAGCAAGGGCAGCAGCAGCAGCAGCAGCAGCAGCAGCAACAGCGAAACCGCCAGCTGCTAAGGCACCTGCAACAGCAGCACCAGCTGCAGCGGGACGAGCAGCAGCAACAGCAGCAGCTGCCGGCAT
>NW_013654709.1:0-15036 GCF_000499385.1 Eimeria necatrix
CAAGTCGAAACTTAACGACAAGTTTTCGACGAGTTTAAAAGGCTGACGCGGCTTTGCTCAAAACTTGAGTTCCTCTTTCAAGGCTTTGTGTCTCTAAATCCGAATGATACGTGCACTG
Organism: Eimeria necatrix; assembly: GCF_000499385.1. Lineage (NCBI taxonomy): Eukaryota > Apicomplexa > Conoidasida > Eucoccidiorida > Eimeriidae > Eimeria > Eimeria necatrix. Next base: position 119 of record NW_013654709.1, read on the forward strand.
GTTAATAAAACACTATCTAGTTTTCCGTTATGAGTGTGCAGACCTAAACCTCGTTGGTGGAGCCATTTGAAGGCCTTCTTAACCAAATAAGAGGCAATGTGCAAAAGGCTCGAGGGCAAGTGCAAGAGCTGAAACATTGTTGAGTTTTGCAAAAGCATTCTTTAATGGCTCCAGCTCATTTAGTGAGCTGGAAACAAAAGACTCACTCTGTTCTCTGCAACAATGACAACATCAAATAGAGGCTCAAATGAAGGCTCGGCAAGCAGCGCAAAAATATTTTGCTGGAAAGTTCGAAGCCGGCCATACTGGTTGGTTTGCCTTCGCTGCCGCTCTGCAGAGCCGCCGACATCTGGTCCACAGGGGATTCCCTGACCACAAACTTTTGCTGCGAGAGCCATTTTACGCTCTGCCCCTCTGAGCTTTCAGTCCCTTCAAGTTTCGTGTCTTGTTGTAGTTTTGCTGTTTGCGTAGAAATAGACTCCCACACGTACTGCTGATGTTACTGTGCTGGCTAATGCAATCTCTCTTTGCCCACTAGACTGTTCTTTGTGCACACGGGACTGAAGGCAACTTTCTATCAATCTCAGGGCTCACACAATAGTAGCTCACAACGAAAAGGTTTAGGGTGGCGAGGGATCAGCAGTTTGTTGCTTCATAAGCTTCTCTGAAACTGATTTCTCTGAGTGGATACTTTTGGGTTACGTGTGTGAACGTCAGGAAAGCGATAGCCTGTGTAAGCTATTCAGCTTCGGAGGACAGCCGCTGGTTTGGTGTAACAAGTGTGGGATGCTACGGAGAGTTTCGAATAGCTTTGACAATTTAAGCTTCGACAAATGGCAGATTAAGTTGAGTAAAGCATCATGAAGACACGCCGTTTCCTGAAATAGGTGAGCTGGAGGATTCTTCAGATGAAGAAAATTCAAAGTTGAGTGAAAATTTTGAATTTTATTACAAATTGGCTCCGCAATTGACATGATGTACAGCAGCCTGAACGAATGCCCTCTGCATGCACTGAAAGCGTGTTCGGGGCTTGGCACTGAGTTAGAGATGGTCTCTGTGTACAATAATACAAAACTATGACTCATTTTGGGGAAATCAACAAAGATAGAACTTCAAAGACATTGATGCTGAGCTTTCATATCTTTGGAAAGCGTTCACCTTGAATATGGCTGCGTAGGAGTAAAACAACTGGGGCAATTCTATAGTTGCCGTTGGTTCTATACTCTAAGATGCTCTGTGGATGATCAAACTGTGACTCGGTGTGATAAAGAAAACGAAATCGGCATTTTGGAGAGCGAATTTACTGAGAGAGAAGCTAGTGTGACATGGCACCAGCATGCGAATCGTTGTACAACTGTTTTGTCTTATTCAAAGATTAACGCAGATTAACGCACATTAAGGCTGGAGACGTTCAAGCGTCTTGGCAGGCACACTTCCTAGATCACGCTAAATTCGACCCTGCTGATAGGCTTTGAAAAGTTCTTCTGTGACTTTTGTAGGAATGAGGATGGCATGTAGTTTGGTTGTTGTGTGAATCTTGTTCAATGGAAGAACGCTCTTGCGGTGATCCCTTTTTTACCTCAATTTGGGGTGCCTTTGGTCATCCTAGAATTACAGTCGAGATCATGAAGTCCGAACACGTTGGCGGATTCGCTTCTCCTGCGATAATGCCTTCTGTCGGCGTGTACGGAATCGATGAAACAAGCAGCCGTGTAACCAAATCCCACTGCCTTTTGCGGGTAGGCGATAGGCCAGTTAGCCTTTCTTCTTGGCTTCTGTTAGGCATTAGCCGGTTTAGCACTCTATATGAAGAAAATTGGCGGACAGTCGATATGGCCCAGCTCCTTCGCAGCCGCAACATAACGCCTTTCCCCAAAGCTCCATAGAGCTCCCTGAATAGATTTGTCATTTCATACTTTCAATTGTTCAAATATTTAAAGTGAGCACAAATTCATTGATAACGTAACATCCCTATTGAATGTCCTACTGCTACTGATAACCACAAATTGAATTATTGACCGTGTCTAGTCACTCTCATTGAATGCAAGTTTTGCGTGCTTTTTGTAAATAACACCAGAGTCTTGAGAAAACCAGTCCTCCATTGCAACGATACCGCTTGCTTTGACAGTTAATAAGCACAAAAATGCGTACGGCTTGAAAGCCGCACGGTCAGATTAGCCCTGGTTACACTGGAATTCGCGGCAACATAGGCCATAATTCGTTACACCATGGTGGTAACACTTCAGACTGTGCAAAAACGTCCCCAATCACTTGGCCTTTATATCTACTAAAGGCGACTCAAGTGGTATCAATTCCACAATTCTAGTCATGGATGAGTGCGCTCACCATCGCTGGACCCTCGGCACAAATCGGGTAAGGCATCTGAGACGAAACGTACAACCGAACACTGGGGAACCATACGGCTATGCAACCGTGAGAAAGGGTGACCAATGCGGCGGCGCTTTACGGATGCCCAAGATAGCGTTAAACTTTGGCGCAAGTCGCCACCCCCCGGAGAAATGTCAGCAAGCGTTGCGCTATCATTCTTATTTTACACAGGTACATGCGTGCGGGGCTACATGAGCCTGTTGATAGGCGAAACAGTGGTGAGGCCAATGCTGAGGCATCGTCTTGGCAAAGGCCAGCAGCAGGTGAGCGGGTGACATGGAACATTGGTAAGCACCCTTCCCTTGAATAAGCCTCAACAGGGCTGTTTGGCCTTTTACAGACACGCTGCTTTCTCGGTTCCTTTACTACTCACTTTTTCCTTTCTAGCATAGTCTATTCGGAACGCCTCCCCTTTTAGGGAGGCGTTCCATCTCTGTTCGAGGACGCAGCCTTATATAAAGCTATCTGTGCCTGGGCCAGCAGAGTGTTAAGGCGTTGCCTGTACTGTCCCGCCTAATTCCTGGGTTAGGCACCAAAACCAATTATGAAGGTATGGGTAGCTCCGTACCTGCTTCAGGTATCACTGGTTTGACGCACAAAGGAAAGCTTCGACAGTCCCCAGCAATCAAAAATGCCGCAGTCTAGCTGTCCTTGTGTCAGCGTGCACCGTTGCGCCGTTGGGGCGCTGCCTTGCGTCGAGGAGGCACGACTTCAACATGAGTACACAGCAGACGCTTGAGGCTACAGTGGGATTATAGTGAGGAGATATGTAGTCAAGTGCCAGCTGCATGGAGCGTCGCTGATGCGTTCGACGCAGACAGCGTTGCTCACAAGGCTCTGGATAGATCCACTGTAGCAAAATTCCCATGGAGAATACTACACCCATCAGCAGCGCGTGAAAAAAGATAGGGAGAAGCAAGTCGGAGACGTTTTAGATGCCCAATGGATAAATAAACGCTGCTTGGCTTTTTGAAGCCAAGTAACGCCATTGTGGTTACGCCGAGTAGGAGGCCTGTCAGGATACGAAGTGTTACGAACAGCCCATGCCGCAGGTAGCGTAAACCGTCCGCATCTCGAAATGCGTATGTTTCCCTAATAAGCAACTCATCGGCGGCATGTGAAAAACGGTTGTTCTAAAGATGTTCCTTGTCCACCAGTACTTCTGTAGCCACGACGTTAGTATGACTGACGAGAAGGCGACGCCTCAAAACGAACCCATTCTCGAAATGAAACCATCCTTGAACCGAACCATTATCAGAGCGTCTTGCATTTTCTGTGACGCTATTTCGTGAGAAAACCTCTTGGCCTTTGCACTGTTGACGCTAGCAGATCACAGGCGGAGGTGCTCCACACGGCTGATTGTGATGTGAACAGTGCACGAGATATGTTGAAAGAAATTGGAGGCAAAACAACCCTCCAGACTTTGTTCAGCTTTCGAGTACGGTAAGATGACATCAATGAGTGAACAATGCTCGTCTACATGAGGCTTCAGGTCAAGCAACCACTAACGGTGGCCTAAGCGCCTTTTCTCAAAGTCGTTGACACGGGAGTTGTTCGTATCCGAGGTGCAATGTGAATAAGAAGAAATCATAAATGTGCTCTCATGGCCATATTATAAGACAAGTATCCAATAAGGAAGGAAATATCTTTTCAAAGAAATGCCTGAGAATAATGCAGTTAATTGCTAAGCATCTTAGAGGCCGCTCGACAGGCCTACAAATCGCGCAACTGCGGTTGTTCTGGCAATCTCAGCATGCATTTTACGGTCTTCATTCGAAATCAGCAGTGATGGCTAGCGGAGAAGCTAGTGATCGTACGCGGGATGCTCGGCAGTCTGTGTCACCATCTACGTCAATCGCCAATCGCCCTTCCACGTTCCAAAATTGAAACGTAGCTCTAGTTCATTTTCACTAAACAACTGACTACACATACAGTGTGCAATGTAAATGGGAAAAGCGCAGTGTCGCTTATTCTGGTTTACTTTTAAGCAAATTTCGATAGATTTGTTCCACTGCGGTTACAACACTTTTAGATTTCAGCTCAGAAAGTTGACATATTCCTGTTGAGAGTCTATGCACAGGCCAAAAACTAGTAAAAGTTCAATGTTGTTTTTGTCAATTTTTGTACAGTGCCGAGACGAAGTCCCGCCGGGACCGTGTGCGTCGATGCTGGTGCCAAGAAAAAGGAGTTGACGGCGGGTCGCTGCTCTTGCATTATTCAGGAAATGCAAGGACAATCAGCCTCAGTAATGTGCTAGGTGAGATAACGTGAAGCGGACGAAAAAGCAATCACAAGGCAGGCCAACTTGTGCAGGACTGTGGTTAGAAATCCAGGTTGCTAGACACGCTCTGCGCAGGCGTGATTCCTGGAGGCCATTGAAAAGCCGTCGTCTGCGGCCGTTAGTTTTGAGTACTCATGTGCGATACGCGTTCCTTAACGTAAACCACACTCCGGGAACTAGCGGGCAAGATTGCAACTCAAGTTGGGGAGAGTGGCATAGCCCCATATCGAAACAGCATCACTTGGCATCTCTCTACTATTGCTTTCTCAACAAGACTTTGCGTTAAACTAGAATTACAGTGAGAGTAGTGTATGTATAAGACCCTACGCTCAGGGAACCTCTCCAATAGAAGTGATGTGAGGCTTTGATTGGTGTGTACTTTGCTTTCCAGCCACTCTGAGGTGCATAGGCGCATAGGCATCCGCAGAGAGGTTCCTACCCCGCGGTTATGGCACTGTTCCGCTGTGGGCCACTCCAGCCATGTGCAGCATAAAGGCTGTTTAAAATGAAACCCTTATGGTGCATGCGGAACAGCTCGTGGGATAGTAGCAACCGCGGGAAATGTGCCGCTGGTCCCCTGTATGAGAGATCCGTCTGCACCGCTCTACTGGTTGTGTAGTGCACAGGCACTACAATGGGGCTGGCTAGTGTCCTAGAGATGTTAGCTAGCTAGCTACCTACAAGGGGCCGCGACACTGGAGGAGGACAGAACCCTCCCAATAGGATTAAAATAAGAAAAACAGTCTATTAGTTCTAATGAATAGGTGAAATGTGTGGAAATTGTGTGGAGACTGAGGCTGGCGAAAGCGCCGGCGCCAGCGCGGGCCTCCTCCCCGTAGGGCCCACGAGGCGAGCTCCCAGAGTGGGGCGAATCGAAGAGACAGATTTGAAACACTTAACAATTGTTGTGTTATGATGGAATAAAGCTATAGTATCCGAGAAATGGGGCTATGCTAGGCGTAGTTTGTACGCCTGCTCGAGGCGCAGGAAGCAGCGTAGTCGCAGCAGTAGGCGCCGCACATTACAGGTTGCCTTCGAGCCGGCTGCTCTGCTAAGAGGTTTACCAATGATGTGGAAAAAGTTTTCGTAGTAGAATTTCCCTCTGACCGAGTTGTTTAGTATCGTGGAGTTGTTTTGTCTCTTTGCTACATATCCCGTGGAATACAGCGCGAAGCGTTCAAAAGTTCGTTAGGCTGAGCAGAATAGTTGCTCAAAAGCAAAGCAAAGTTAAGTCCGTCGGCGTCAATATGCATTCAGACTTTGGCAGCTAGTTTGATTCGGATAATCTAGGCACCGGTTGCTCGCGAACAATGTAGAAGCGGGTGCCAAGAAAGCAGGTGTTCGCCGTACCGCCCGCCTGGAATTTTAGAGAAACTTGCCCTCAAGCGGACGTCACGTCTTTACTTCTGAATAAAAACGATATCAATCTAAAAGATGCACTTTAAAAACAACGATTTGGTTTTTAGCTCATTATCTTGCTGGCTCCCTGGGGATGTGTTGCTCCTTTTCTACCTTGATGTGCAACAAGAAGTACGACGACCTTTGCTCAAGCGGGTAACCCGATTTTGGGAAGCAAGCACTTTTCGGAGTAATTAAACTATGCGCCTCATAGAGAGCTTGGCCCAGATAGCAGAGTAAGAATACACGAAAGGCCCCAGACAAAACTTCAACAGACGTGGGCAACATATGTAAGTTTTCAAGCTAGTATGAGGTGCAAACCGTGCAATGGTGCCCTGAGACCCTTCGTGCCAGCATTCGCCTGACGAACGAGCGACACTATCCGTACCTTCGCCTTCGTCTTCGCATGGGACATATCTTTTGGGTGGTGGGCGTAAGCATATTGAGGCCTCATCCACTGTCATGTTCGCCAGTCTCATATGCTTGCTTGGCAGGGTTCCTTGGGTGTAGTACGGTAAGGCTATCTCTCTGCAGCTTTTCTTCACCGGTCATGGCAGATCGGCAGCTCGCATCACTTGCCGTTCACATAGGTTCTCAGCTTGTCTGACTGGAAGTACCAAGCCACCTTATGTCCATTCAGCCAAACCAACCCTAGTACTAAGTCATAGGGAACGGGCCCCACTAAGAAGTCTCCTGAGTAGTTTGCATGTCCGCACCACATCGTCAACCCCGCCAAGACATGATCAATGAAAAACTGTTCACCGGTAACTACTCTAAACCTGTGCTCTACTTTGAGTCGCCGCACCTTGACCTTGAGCTGTTCGATTGTTTTAGGACTAATGAAGCTTCTGGAGGTTCCTGTGTCCAAGAGCGCGTCACATGGACTTCCTGCCACGTCAACTCGGAGTACCGCTGTCGCACGCACATAAAACAGTGCTCCCCCTTTGTTGTAAGCCTCCTTCGCAGAAGTCTTCCGCCACCACTGAGGCTCAATCTTTGCTTCTTCTGGCTTGTAGCCTTCTCTTGTTACCTCTGTAGGTTTCCTGCTGCCGTCCCTCTTCTCGCACGAAGCCTCTTCTCTCCGGATCGGTGCAGGTCGGGACTCCCACCGCATTTTCCATGGGGGTTTAGCCCTTTGCGCATGCTCATCTCTTGTATTAGCTCTATCCTCCGTGTTGAGTAGTTTGCTTCCCCATCCGAAGGAGACTGGAATGGTATTAGGTACAGTCGCTACTGCACACATCACCCCTTTGCCGTGGCTAGGTGGCCCAAAAGTTTCCAACCACGCCTAGGCTCTGTCGTTTAAAAGCCCTCTCAGCCCTGGGACTAGTGGGCTGTCTACTGCTCTTGCCCCTGTCTTGTCAAGCCCTTCCAAAAGCCTATGCGTTACCGCCTCCCAGCCACTTAAATCGATAGTTCGCCTTAAATGCATCCAATAAGTCAAGGTTGGGCCCACAAGGTGGTCAATAAGCTCGCTCCCCAGTTACGGGGCTCTAATCCCAGTGGTGTGTACCGTCGTTTGATGCGCAACAAAAAGGCCTGCATAGTACTACCATCTTCAGGAAGGATGGGGAATGCTGCGCATGATGCCCACGGCCCCCCCATAGCATTCTTTAACACAGCCGCTGCGGAGTTGCGTTAGTTCCATGTAACATACGGACTGTCTGCTGGCAGACCGGCAACACTAAGTGTAGGTGCCACCTGCTGGGGCTCCCCCTTATGCAGATACGGCCGTTCTGCTACGGTAGGTTTCGGGGTAGCATGACGATGTTGGGCGGGTGGCCCGCTGGGCATTTTTCTTGAGGACATTGCAGACGTCTCCCGAGTTGGGCCGATAACGCGTCCGTTGCGCAGGTGCATTCCTTACCGAGAAAAGCTGCCTGGGTGTGAATCAATAGGGCAAGTATTGCAGGTACTGCGACTCCTAGGTCCGGAAAAGAAAAAATTTAGATTCCGGAGTAGCCCCCAAATGGACTGCACAGCGTTCTCTGCTGCTACTACGTTACTACCTGGCCCACGAATGCAGCGCCCTTTTACAAATCCTCTACATTCAACGCATATCTCATGAAACAAATACCAAACTGTCAATAAAAGCAGTCATCGTTCCAGTTTCCTAAAAAGTCCCTCCACACTCAGGGTCCTTGCTTTCCCCGTGCTGGCCTGATTAGGATTGAAAGTGTGTTGTGGTCTCTTTTTCATGCATTAATTGTGCAACTGCGTGTTCTCGGTTCATAGGAGCCTCTTAAATTCTGCATGAAACTCCTAAACAGAGCAAGATAAACTGAAATGGACGTTGCTGAGTGGCAGTCATCTTCACCCCAGGCAGCAGGAAGAGCTTGCCGAGGTTCTGCTCTGATATACATACAGTTGTTCAGTGCGAAAGGAATATGCAACTCTTAAAGACAAATGAGAAAAGTAATTTGTGGGTTTACTGGTCCGAACCTTTCCACGGATGGCAGAGAGGCGGGGCCGAATGGGTGAAACCATCGGGAAATTCCGTCTGGGAGATTCTCTTGACTGCGGCGGAGTGGCAGTGGCAGCGTCTTTCGTTATATTACTTTTACTGCATACCTAAAAGAATCTCTCTCTGAATCATTTGTACTCGACACTGACGCCATACGAGTCTCTTAATGCACGCCTCAAATGCATCGAGTAACTGGAGCGCGCATTTTAAACTGACGGCCCTTCCTGCTTTATTGGTGGAGCTCCGTCTTTTGATGAGACACTCAGAACGTTATTGCATACTTGGTGTACGAATCCATCCAAAAGCAAAGGTAAAAAGAAAACACATGGATTTGCCTATGCATACTGCGGCGCTGATTGGAAACACAATCGCTCTGGTAGCCCTTTCAAGGCTGAACCGGGCTTGGTGGAGCTGACAACATTCCCTGGAACGCCGCTAACTGCATTTACTGTCTCCAGCGATATTTTTCGCAGTAGAACAGTCGCTGAACGCTCGATGCAAATGTAAAAATACGTTGTTACACAGCTGTGCAGAGGATAAACAAAGATAGTGGATATCGCTTCAAGCTTCGTCCAGGGAGCTTGAGTGTACGAAGCTCTGACGGCGCATTTTGTTTCAACGGAGAGAAACGAACAGCCAACGTTCCCCTGCGCCACAGAGGCTTTAGCCTGATCCGAAGGTTGCACCCCACTCAGCGTATCGCAGGACAGCATCTGCGCTGACAGACGGCCGCGTAGCCTGGAGCGCCGACTCAAAGTCCGCAGCTCCAAGTACCGGCTTAAACTGAACAATAGGACAAAAGTCGGCAAAAAGTAAAGGTTGGTTGCGGGAATGTGCATCATCTGTTGCTTCTAGATTTTAGTCTCGTCATGTTCATTGGCATATAAAGTTCACTTGTATCGGAAGTGTGCATATTTTCCTGCCTCTGATGCTAGTGCAATGTTTACTGGCATCTAAAACATTTTCATTGTACCTGTATGCACTTATCGTTTATCAAATATTTTATTGCAGCGTATTTTCCAAGTGTATGAGGACGGATTCCTGGGAGACTTACAGTACTTCTATCTATGGCTTGTTCAATAGAGTCTTCAGGAATATCTTTCAAGAGGCGACGAACCGGCTGCATTGCAGCCTCTCTACAAAGGCTGCGAAGGTCAGCGCAAGAAAATCCTTCAGTGCGCCGAGCCACTTCTTCTAAATCTGCAGTGCTGTCCAACTGCAAGCATGCAAGATTGGAAGGTTCTAGAAGCAAATGTATAAAAAACGTGCGGAGATAATATAGCAGCAGTGTAACTCCACTGCGCATTTGTTATTAACAAACAAATTTCCACGCCACTGCCAGTGCCTCGCATGCCAGAAAGAGGAGGATTTTCTCTCTGCAACTTACCTGTTGCTGGCTGAGCAAATGGTCGAGTAGGGCTTTTCTGGTGAAGTGATCTGGCAAGGGTATGAGCACGCGCTTCTCCAGACGCCGTCGCAAAGCCTCATCCAAGTCCCTGAGTCACACACTTTTACATCAGCTAGTGTGGTTTTTGGGCCGAGCATCACGGCAGATACAGATCGCATCACTGAAAAATCTTGAAGCACAGTGGTGGGCTTTCAACATTAGTGCCACGACGTTCTAGATCACGAAAAGATGCCTTGATAAAACTTTTTCGTTCTCTGTACCATGGAGAATTCGTTGCAGCTATGACAACGACATGAGGCGACTTCCAGTGATCATTGCTCCCATGTGAGGGCTGTGCTTCAAATTCATGTACTCTAGGCGGAGGCCTTCCCTGTTGGTACAGGCCATCCATCTGTTGCAAGAGCTCGGCCTTGAACCTTTTCGATGCTTCATGCTCTTCAGAGCTTCCTCGACGACTGCATAGTGCGTCAGCTTCATCAAAAAATAAAACGCTTGGGGCTCGTGCACGTGCCACCTGAGAAGGCATTAGAAGTGCCAAGTAGCTTTTTGACTCGAGCTTGAAGGATTTTGCTCTTTAAAAAAATGCTGTGTGGCGCATGCATCGGCGCAGCCTCTCACGTTGAACAGGGCTCGAACCATCTTCTCTGATTCCCCTCGCCACTTGGATACCAATGTTGCGGGTGAGCAGCGAAAAAGTGAAACTCCTGGTACGGATGCGGCAGCGCTAGCCAGCATAGTTTTTCCTGTTTAGGCAGCAAGCAGAATCATGCCTGATAGGCGCTTGCTCCCTAGTGGAACGCACGGAACCTCGAATAAAAAGCTTCTTACTTGACGACTGCCCTTTAAGGATGACCGAGATTTCGTTCGGACTACAGTGGAAGAGCTTTTGGCTAAGCGCACCGGTGCCCACCTGTGCCAGGCGGGCCAAAAAGAAGTACTCCTTTCGACGGCTCCAGAAGGCCGGTAAGGATATCCGGCATTTGTAGGGGCAAGAGCACAGCTTCCCTCAGCACAGATTTTGCAGATGATAGACCCATAATGTCTTTAAAACTTGTCCCTGCAGTTGTTAAATACCTTTGAGCGACCCATAATGACAAAACTGATGCGCCGCCAGCTTATGTGCGACGAACAATGGGCATCCATGCATTGATTTTTAAGCATAGCACTCCTCTGGACGTTCGTTTAACTGCTGTTTTGCTTTTCAGCTACTCGCAGAGTAGGGAGTAGTGTCAGACCTGGACACCGCCAGAAGAGCTCGCGCTCTACCAAGTGCATCAGATCAGTATCGTATTTTTCGTACTCATCAGATGCCTCTTCCCTACAAAGCACAAATGCACCTCATTTAGCGGCTCAGCCTACTGAATCCTAGATGAAGCTTTAGAGTCGATTGGTGCAAAATACATGAGCGTGGCTTGTCAAGTACTGAGCGCATTTTCTTGCTTTCAGCTCATCGTACTGGAGTACGGAAGAATTTATCTTATCGAAATACGATAGCGATCGTTGAGTGCCAGTCCCTGTAAAAGTTACGCAGCGCAAGAAGGATGCAAGTGTATTATACGCTTTTAGCTCGGACTGAATGCTCGAGGGTTATGCACTGAAAGCGGATTAGCATTTTGGCACACGCTGCAAAGGCCTGCATGCTGCGTTGAACATATCTTGCCTTTTTCCGGGGGGTTCTCAATGGAAAAAATCCTGAAGCATTTCACTATAATGCGCGTCATTCCGTACACGCCAATCCCCACTTGCCCGTTATAGACGCTCATACTAGGCGAAATATATGCTGGGTTTCGACGAAGCTTAATATCTTGGCCGAAACAGCAGTCTTGAATCCACAAGCTGTCAGATATCAGTAAAAGCGGATGTTTGTTGCCTTGCTTCAAGGACCACTTAGTCCTGATGCTAGCAGCTTGCTATATATATCAAGATATGTCTTCATGGAAGATTATCGAGCATTCACAAGTGGGCAAGAACATCATTTACTCGGCACGTTGTTAGCAGCGAAATACCTTATGGAGTCAGAGTCGTAGTGTATTGCAACAGTTATCCATGTATGGGGTAGTAGAAGCTCAGCATTCTCGGCCGCCTGCAACCCAGTACTCGGCCAACCCGTCCCAACGAATCGAAGACAGCGGTGGAACGCAAAGTGAAAAAGGAGACCACCCCGAAATAGCCAGCGCTTTGCTCTCTAAAACTTAGCTCATTATTGTCCTACCATCAAAAGTCGAGGCGCCATTCCGGGAACAAGACTTTCAAGCCGAATGGTCCTACATGACATTACCAGATAATGCCATACAGGACGATTTTCACCAAATAATGCACGCTCAAGTGCTTGGCCAACCGCTTGCGTTTCGGCGACGTTGCGTTATGCTTGCAGCTCTACTCTAGGTATTTAATTACTGACAGAAGAGTCTACTATTATTTTCTGATCAAATCCCATTTTGTAAATTGATTCGCGGAAGAAAAGATTCAATACTCTTCACATGTCTTCGGCATGCAGGGCGAAGGTGTTGCAAAGGGAACGACAGTAATTCAATGTAGCATCCATACCTGGACGACGTGTTGATTTGAAGTGAGCAAAAGTCACAAACGCCGCTAAGGTCTCCAGCCTGAATGACGAGTTACAGAAAGTGTTCTTGCACTTTAACAAAGTGGGCGAATGAATTTTTCGGAATAAAGTTAACATTAGTCTCTCTTTCAGCAATAGACCGGATCTGTATTGCGTTTAGCTCTGTAGGTAGTTTTCATCACCTTCATCATATCGAAGAGTATACAGACGGCCTGGCCGTCGAAAGCACCACCTGGAGAAACCTAAATGAACACGGAGCAGCGCTTGTGGCAGTGCTTTGGCTCTTGGCATAGTGTTCGCTGTGCAGAATTTCTTGTGAGTGAGCTTCCTCGCTCCAACACGAGTTATGTAGCATTCCTTTCGGTAAGTACGTAAACGGAAACTAGTGCGGATGTGAAGTCGCGGGTCAACGTAGATGGATTGATAGAGTTGCCATTCACTGATTTTCTCTTTGTCTTACTTTAAAGGTCGCCTGCAGGGCATATTTCCCCTGCTGCAGACGTTTGCGTTCTTCTTTAGTGCCTTCGTAACAGGCCACGCAAAAGCCTGCGGTGCAGCCGTCAATAGCTAGGCAGCCGCCGTTGTTTGAACTCACTCTCAATGTCCCGCGTTCTGTTAGCTTTCTCTGAAAACATCAACTGCACTATCCTGCCACTCTTAGGGGTTCTTGTAGTAGTAGTGGATAAAAGCAATTAGGGCCATTACAACTCATTTCGCAGCTGCTGAAAGGCTGGTTTTTCAAAAGGCAGTTTCCTTTACAAATGCACATTCGGATACTTGCTCGAAAAGTGAGCGAATGCTAAGCTTGTTTTTACTGGTGGCTCTGAGGCTTAAGGAAAGTCTTTGCTGGATATATGCAAAGCACGAGAAACGTGTACATTCCCACCCATCCTACGCCCTGGCCCCAACGCGGTTCAGTCAACAGCTCTTCGTCGTCCTTTGTGAAGAGTTTGCTCATTGTATGGGGTGGCGAAACGCGTTGTGCTGCTGGAGCTGGAGATGGCGTTATAGCGACAAAAGAGGCACTCTTCGTGGCAGTAGTGTAAGGGAAGCGCCTCTGTGAAGCATCTCTGGTGCGGAGACTCTCAGCGCATAGGCGCTCAAGAGACTGCTCCTCTACACAGTTACTTGCTTGCTGCCTTTGTAATCGCTTCATTGCAGGAAAGCACCTGAACTTGAGGGATATTTTAGTATCCTATATGTCAAAATGTATTGAATCAATCTAACTTTTGCGTTGCTGTTGCTTTGCTCTTGCGCTTAGACACTTTCAATTCAAGTTGAAGAGAATCCAGCCAATTCTTGGTCTAGCAGTTGCTGTCTCACCAAAATCCAAAACGACAGGGATTGGGCGGAGCTTTGGTGTGGGTCTTCCTGTGTATCGTGCTGCTCCGTGAATTTCCAGTGTATCAGCTCTTTAAATGCAGCGCATTCGCCATTTCAGCCACCAAAAATGCATCTAGAAAGCTTGGCTGCTGTGTTATGTGGGCTACATCGCGTGCAGTTGTGGGACTGCAGTACTTCTTCTCCACAGTTGATGAAGGCCAGCGGATGTCAATTGCGCACTGACTACAAGCAGAAACCAGACCCTTTATCACGTAAGAGGCCTCTCAAGTTCTGTTGTGCAGAGACGCAGAGACTTGCTGAATGTTTTGGCGGGAAAAGCATGTAAAGTGGCATATCCCTCCACCACTACACAATTTCGCAGCAGGATCTTCAGGCAAAGAACACTGCTTTTCTCCCATGACGAAGATGATGCAGAAGAGACTTACTATATGCATCGCGTGCAGCTACAATCATGCCTAGTCCACAAGTCAATTTCTACCCGTCACAGTCAATGAAATGAATATTCCAAACTCTCTTCCGGTATCACCGGTTTCGCGAGTAAAAGCAGAATAACTCAAACTAAAAATGCGCATTTCAGCTTTCTAACACTAATAATAAAGGCAAACACGTCTGCATAAGGAAGTACGCTCATTCGTTCTGTTTGTTTTGATATATTGGAGCTGCATGCAGCTACAGTCCCTAAAGATGAGTAAAACTGCGTCGGGCGCAATTTTTGGTATAGGGCTACTCCAGTACTGATCTTTTTCTCTGTTAACTTCTCGCTTTGGTGGGAGTAACTCAAGTTTGTGCGCTATGTGAGACACTCTTCCTTGCAGTCTAGCATCTCATACCTCTCACATTGTAATGGTGCGATGTACCGTAGCAATATATACTTATATTGCGGTCATGGCTTTGAAGATGGCGGTATTTTCTGAAGCACTACTGTCAAGCCGTAGTTTAGTGTTGTCGTGCCGCAAACCGACGGCATTAGCACATGCAAGACAGCTGCCATATGTCCTCTTCAGTAGCACTCTCTCTCTCTCTCTCTCTCTCTCTCTCTCTCTCTCTCTCTCTCTCTCTCTCTCTCTCT
>NW_013654710.1:0-15211 GCF_000499385.1 Eimeria necatrix
GAGCGGAATGGCAAATATTCCAATCAATGGAAGCAAATGCAGGGAGCTGAGAAATCTGGGACAACTCGGTCGTTACATGCATCCCTTCTAGTTGCTCTCCGAGATACCTAGCTTGCATCATGAGAAAAGACATTGCTTGAGTCCCTCGATGAGCGTCGGTTCACTTGTCAGTGTTGTGCACAGGTTGTGTACCTTCCGTGTCGCCCGCCATGCGCTTTTCTGAATCTAGGAAGTGCGTGAAACGCCCGTCTTGTTATTCTTGGTTCCGTGTCGCAGTAATTGCGGCCGATGTTTCGCGGTCCACACGTTTCTAGCACACATCGCGGGCTGCTTTGCTTGCGCCGAGCGCGTAAAGACGGCTGATGCTCCTGGCGCATGCGCTTGCCTGAATCCAGGACGTGCGCGAAAAGCCCGCCTTGGTATTCTTGGTTCCTTGTCGCGGCAATTGCTGGCCTGGTTTGTATTGATATGTTGTTTTGTAGGTTTCTTGTGCATCAAGTGCCATGTTTTTAGTTTTTATATATCTCAACAGGGAGATGCCACACAAATGGCGTGTCGCATGTTTCCGGCGACCGCCATTCTTGTTCTCTCATGTATCATTATTGCACGATGTTGCTATGTATATGTATCTCTACTATTGCAATTAGACGGGACGTTAATTGGTCGTTATTGCAGCTTTTTGTGGTCCATATTCAAAAACCCTCAAAATTGAATACGCTGAAATTTGCCATTCAAGCATGTGTTTCTTGGTCATTGCTCCCACCATATCGCTGCCGACAGAGTGTTCCACATGCCAGCCGGCAATAATTGAATCAGCTGTGAATGTCGCACATAGTTTTCCTTCGTTTTCATGCTACGCAGACACACCACAAACGTGGGATGTTTTATTTAGAGACAAACCAAGCAATTGATATTTCTACAAACTTGCGCATAACTGGCAATTTGGGGAACTTCGCATTGTTTTTGTGCAGCTGGTAGGTACACGCTGTTCGGCGTTCCGTACTTACGCCTGCATAACCACCTGGGGGTATTGCTTACAGCAGAAATAAATATTGCACAATAACCTCAACGGGCGATGGCTAAAGGTTGTCGTGTATCTTTTGGGCAGCCTGTTGAGAGCCTTCGCAGGCTTGACCTACTGCAGTGGTTGGACCTCGAATATTGTGTTTGATGAAAATTTTCATTGTACGCCTTCTGTTTTTGTGACCAAGTATCCATGATGGCACCAAAAAATATGCATTCGATTGGAATGATTGCTAACATGTCATGACGTGCAGCGAGTATGTGAATGCAAATGAAGAATAATAGCTGAGGTAGTAGGGTCTGTCACACCATCTGGCATTTTTTGCGTGTATGTAGAAGCCGAATTAAAGGTAAATTCATTTGCCTTGCCGGGAGTAACTCCTATCACCGAACTGAAAAAGCTGGCATGGCAGTACTTACATCGCTGCACAGGTAGCGCGTACCGAAGTTTTGGAGACATACCAAATCGTTGTCAGTTCGCTGTTTTTTCCGTTCTCTATGTATATGTACAGCGGGAAATTAAACGAGTGGTCGTCCGGCAGCAAGGCGATTGAGGGCAGACGTTCAGTGGGCGTGAGGGCAGTCCACAGTCCACACCACTCGTATGGATTTTTGTCGACAGGAACAGCCGTGCAGTGTCTGGACAGCGCTCTCAGCCTACGCATTTCATGTTAATGTGCTCTCCTGAATTTGCTATCACGACATATGGATGCCTATGTGGCGAGAAGGCGCTTTGAGCGTGTTCGAACTAATTTGGCCTCTGCATGTTTTTTCTTAATAGACATGAAGACTATCCTTGGTGGTCTGGTCCGTACATTATCTGATTTATTCCATGCCTTAGCCTCCTTCGCGTTTGCTTTACAGGTGCACAGATCTCGTTTCCAGACGAGCACACCTCATAAGTAAATATTTTAGAAGCGCTGCTTCTACAGGGAGTATGATTCAGTGAATTTGATGTGTCGTGAAGTGGTGATTGTACCACGAATGCATTGATGTTCAAAACTGCTGGCTCTCTGAATTCGTGTGAGAATTGAGTTGCCCGCACGACGGCACCTCCTGTCTGCATCGCATGCATTTGACGAAAGTCATGCTTCGGTGGACACGCGAATGGGATAATGTGTCTCTTTGCTTATTTCTTGCCCCTCCCAAAATGCTGTCAAAATAAAATTGATGTTTTACACTCGCTGTTCTCTGTGAAATCGGTTGAGGCAGATCTGGGCTTTCTTGAATGATTGTTCAATAGTGAAAATCCCCGAGCGTTCTAGAGAGGTTTTTTCTCTTAACGACAATAGATATGTGGGTGGTGCAAAACGCTGTCTGACTGCTTTTTCTCTTCTTGAAAAGCTTACTTCTAGGTCTGTAGCCTTTAGCGGATGCATCGTGTCATAGTTTCCGATTATGGCTCTATGCTTTTGTGAAGCCCGTGAGTGCAGGAAATTCGGCGGATCGTGTTGTTACGCGCAGTACGTTAACTGATACAGCAAATGTAAAATGGCAGTTGCTTTTTCGACTTCGGTATCCTGCGTGCTACACAGAGCTCACAAATTCTGTTATCCGGAGAAGCCAAACAGAATTTTCCAAATTCGCGACTATCGCAGGATTGATGTTTGAATTTTGGAGACGATTGCGTACTAGAACTGAAGGCCGCTTGTTCAGGAGGAACTTCTAGTGTAGCGGTTTGTCTGCTTACTAAGTTGTGCATCAGTCATCTATCTTGGTAAAGGCCTGCTGTTGAACTCACGGGGTTGATTTGGGTTAAAATTCTTCAATGTGTTTGCCAGAAGGCAGAGCGTTTGTGTGGGATGTCCGCTTTTCGAGGTCTGCAGCCAGTACGTGAAGACATACGATTCTTAAGTATTGATAGTAGAGACACTAGGGCATGCTGCATTTCGCGGTTTTCTGTTGAGCAGATGCTAAAAGCTGCGAAACGGAAGTCCGTGCTTTTGACAGATGCAGTGCAACTGCAATAAGCAAGATTGAGGTCATATTGGCAGTAGCCTTGTCAGTGCGAACTGCAGGGCGGCAAGTGTCACATTATTCCCATCGTGGGGGCTTCTTAAACGTATCTGGCCATGTGCGATTTTGCTGTGGTCATCCAATTTCTATTGGGATCACAAACATTTACACGCATTAATAGCACTAAGCCAGCAGTCGAACTAAATACAAAGCGCCAGCAGCGTGCTAAAGATATCACCCAGATCCCTGCTAGTCGACACGCAGTAATGAAGCCTAAACATATATCTAGGGTTTGAGGCTCTTTTTACCAGGGGGTAAGTGCCCTGTGGTGCTAAATGTCGCGGCGCTGCATCGGCTCTTACATCCGAGACGGCATCTGCCTCAACTGCTTTTGCGGACTACTGATCAGCAATGGAGAAGTGGATGACCAGCCTGGGCTCATTTCTTAATTAGTGGTCTGCGGTGGATCAGCAAATGAAAAAAGTTCGGTTTTCGATTTTTGTTTACCGATATTACAGCTACCGTAGTAGACGAGAAACGTCTTTGCCAAAACACTCAGCAGTTGTGTGTGATCGATTATAGGCTTTATTGGCGTTTTGAAAAACATTGCGTATCAGAGAATCGGAACGCGTTGGCTTGTCATATCAAAGCGCAGCATGCTGGTTGCTGTGCAGCCATCAGCCGCTGTGTCACGTTACATCATTTCTCTGCAGCGTGTGAGTAAGTGTAGTGCAACATTTTTGTTATGCGATTTATGGGGGGAAACGATCAGGAAACGCCTTAGCAGCATTAACTGTGTTCATGATGTATTGAGTTGCCGATTTCTACAACAGTTTCGTAGATTCAGCGAATGGCGTTTTGGACGTTGCTTTGAGACGTGTTTCGGCAGATGGTGGTAGGTGTTTTATCTTCAAAATGGCTTGTTCGCACGAGTTAAATGCGTGGTAGCTAAGCGTTATCACGTAGCTATCAAGAAGTTTGTGTTCGGGGCGAAATCTCATGTTCCGCATTTATTCATTGCAGGCCTAGTGAAATAATGGACCTGATTTTTTGGGATTTGTACAGCATGTCGTGTTGCAGTTCATGAGAGGCTTTGGTGTCTTGGAAGAAAAATGCGGAACCTTTAAAGCCAGTAAGTGCAGGCACACTGTTGATTGTTGAGGCAGTGAAACATTTTGATCTGGTGGGACTTTGGTGTTTATAGTTTGCGTAAACTGTCAAATAAATATTCATCCACTTGGCGCATTCGGACTAACGGCCAAGTGGGTGAATATTTATTTGACAGTTTACGCAAACAATAAACAGCAAAGTCCCACCAGGCGGATATCTTTTCTTGCAATACAGTTGCTAGCGTGTTGTGCGGTTCAGCAGATGTTCCGTGCTTTTCTCTTTCACAGACGTTTTTTCGGCTGGCGAACTTGCTGCTTTGGCCTGTCTTGCTGAGCCCGTTTCACTTGCGTGGAAAACGCAATATAACGCAGTATGAATCAATGGTGGACTATCGGCTGAACATCTTACAACGTACAGAAAACCCCTCCCAGGCTCCTCTTCAGAATCCTGGTGAACGTATCCGCCAAATTGTGCTTGATACGATCCCGGTAGAGGCATTTGAATTTATAGCTTTCTGTCATTTCTACATGCACTGAGAGAAAAATTTGTGCCGAGCGATAATGCTAATTGCGCAAATAAAATATTGGCATCATTACTTGCAGTCAATTGTCAACAAACACTATGGTTACATTCGGCGGAGTCCATTTGCAAGCATCAATAACTTACTCAACGCCTTGTGATGCATGTTTCATGGGTCATTTCCTGTCTTCGCCACTGTTGTACAGGAGCTTGCCAGAGATCGACACGAATGCTCACTACATATTTGTTTGACCCTTACATCTGCAGGGGGTAAGGCCCAATAGAAGTGAAGTGCCGGGATATAATGGGTGCCAGCTTCCTGCATAATTCTTCGATATCGCAAAGTGCTTGAACCTCTCAAATATTCGCATCCCATGGGAGATAACATCTGGCCTGAATATCAACCGTTTTGGTTACAAAACACCCTGCGTTTTAAAGATGGCCGTTGTTTCAAGTATGGTGTTTCTGTGCCCTGCGGAACTAGGTGGAGTAAGTCTAGTGTTGCCTTCGAGAATAGCACAGCAATGCACATCAAAAAACTAGGATGTTCACGGCGGCCGTCTCCTGGCCCAGCATGACTCTTTCTGGGCACCTGTGAGCAGCTTTGAAACGTCTTTGTTGCGAACAATGTCGCTGTGTTTTGTGCAGATCGTGAGCGCATACATTTCGATGCGCGCTTGCAGAGCAATCCATTATGTCTTCGATTTTTTTTCCTTTGGGTCGAACTCAAATGCTTTCCACGCAGTTAGGAACACCCAATCCATGGAGCGTATAGCTTGTACTAAAGGCAGTATTGGTTTTTAACGTAAGAACAGTGGGAGGTACAAGTTTTCTCGCAGTCTGACACATTGTCTGTGTGTGCGAAACCCATTGTTTCAAGCATCATATCTTTTCCTCTGGCATTGTATAAAATCCATCTTTGGCCGGGACGTTGTCCTTCTTCTCCGATCTCCGCATTTGAAGTACGTAACAGAGTGTTTCGCCTTGGGAAGCGGCTGTTTAAGTTGTCCACGTACTCATGTGGCATGCAGAATGTATGTGGAAACACCGAATATTCCTGATAGTTGGGGCTGTGAAATTTTCGACTTTCCCTAAGCATGTTGGTTAATTGTTTGCTAAAGAATGGCGCATTAAACGGTGTTTCCTTGTCGATTCGGGATTACTGCTGCTTGCAAGGTGTGAAATTGGTGGGGTGATTCTTGTCAAACTGGAATGCATGGTCGTGTGTATTTCGTGCTTCTTTTGTTCACGCAATTTTTTCAAGATCTCGTTTTTAGAGTTTTCTAGCGTTGTTAGCATCTTCTCATTCACATTAGAAATGAAAGTAGATTGAAACTTCCTCCACGCATAAGGTAAGGATAGACTGTTCCTCAAAAGGCGTACAGGTTGCTGGACGTCTCGCCGAGACATTTGCTGGCCGCAGCATCCATGCAAAGTTTAAACGGATATATGCACGTGCACGGAAAACTTAGGTGCCATTCGCTTTTACCTCAATGTGGAAACGGAATCCGTTGCTCTAATCAGCGGAGTCTTTGCATCCTTTAGTGCCAATGTTCGTTAAGGCATCAAAACCAGCAATGGTGACCTTTTGCGCATGTTGCGAGATTTAGTTTGTTGCTCTCTCACTATAGCGATTGCTTCAAAAAAATTCTGCCAGGTACTTCAGAAGAATGCGCTTCATGTAAACAGCAGTGACTTACCAGGGAGTAAGTTGCACTAATTGTAAGGTGTCAAAACATTATTGGACGTGTGGCCATGCAAGATGATAGATATCCTTCGGAGGAATGAATGTGCCTGATAGTTGTATTGCATACGACGTCTGACCTACACGACGGTATCCTTTTTAGGCTAGGGTACTGCGGTTGAAAAATCATTGGTAGGATATCTGCCTTGTTACTTTCCATTTTCCGCATTAAATATATTACTAAAATACACATTACGCTCATGCTCTTAGAAGTCATTGCTCTCTAAAAGCAACAGGCAGCACTATGTACTAAAGGACTAGCACTACTTTAACCGCTTTTTCAAGGCCATGCATGTTACTTGTTGTATAGTCCTCAACGGTTGCGACATGCTCTGCATTTGAACAATGTTGCAATATATATATTCAAAGACTGTGCGTGCATGCAGTATAAACTTGTGTGGTAATGCTGTCAGAGCTGCACATGATTGGGAAACATTTGGAAAACGCTCGCTGTACGTTTATAGTGACACTTCCATCAAGCCCAGGTTTCAAGTTCTTTCCTAGGTCAAACTCTAGTGCCGTTTCCTAGACGGTTGGGCAAACAAGATCCGTACAGAATACAAAATGCTTTTTGTCAACAAATCGCATCATTAATAAAACACAAACTTCCTCTGCGCCGTATGATCGGGCCAAGCACTGCATGCTAAGCGTGTGCCGACTATATATGTAGCGAGACGTCGCTTATCTGTTCTGCTGAATGTCTCCTGCTACGAAAATTTTGATATTATATTCAAAGCAGTTATGACGTAGTGACAAAAGTGCTTTCGAACACTTCGACCCATCACGGTTCTTGTGGCGTTCAGGAAGTACGTTACGGCGTACGCTGCCGAATATCAACGGATGTGATTGATTTTGCTTTGATTGGCATTTGTGTTTAAGCAAAAACGCATGTTTTTGTATCTTGCCTGTGCAGACTTTATAGGCAATGTGAAGAGGTCATTGTGGCGACATTTTCGTCAGTGCAGTGTGTGCAGCGGCGAGTGCTGCGCTCGCCATTCGTTCATTCAAACCTTTCAGGCAGATCTGGGTGCTGGTGCTTTCTATTTTTATCGTGGTCTGCACAACTGCTTTTGCTGCAAAGTGCCACGCATTCGCCTACTTCCGAGGCAAAAGAGAGCATTTGCCCAAACGGCCTGGAAGGCTCTAGACGGCTCACTTGGACACTTTTCTGACTACGTTAACGTTTTGTGATTTGGGAAAGCTTGTGCTGCTTCAATTGAATTCATGCCGTTTAATTTTTGCAGGCGTATGAGATATGGGTCTGTGCGCTAAGAGAGCGCTGCTTCCGTGCACGTAGTCTTTGCACATTTGCATGAGCTCACCTATCTTCAGCGGCCTTTTGAACATTTTGACAAGATTTCGGCACATCCTCTCTGCTCGCGCGACTGCATCGATATTGCCTGGACAGCACTTGAGACGACTTTCGCTTCAAGTTATGTGTTTATGGAGGGTTGCTTCCCCAGGGAGTAAGCTGCAGTCATGTTGAAGCCCCAAACAACTACGCGGGGTGCGGAGACGCACTGATGCTCTCTATCGGTACAAAAGCTGTTCTGCTCACTTCTAATGCCGTTTTGGATAAGAGAAACATAATCACTTTGCTTCTTGCTTTTCAGGGCTCGTAGGTATCGACAGATTTCTGGTGTTGGAAATCATCTTTCCAGTTGCATGCAACAGATACTTGCCTCCCTGATGCAGCAGACTACTACGAGTACCAGAACAACAGCATTTTTTTTAGTCATCTTGAAGACATAAAAGGCGCTTCCTGCGCAGATGTCAGCGGTGTGCGCCTTTGGACAGTGTCGCATTGCTTCTGTGCAGCCTGTGAGCTCACTTGCTGCGAAATTTTGCTTTTGTTGCTCCAGAGTAACACATGATAACAAGCAACTCCAACCTTATCGGCTGTGCTAAATATGCCTTTTTCGAATCAGGTTTTTGTACGTTGTGCGTGGAGTAGGGTGGTCGCAAGTAATGCTTTTGTTTAACGTGGTGCATAGTATGTGAAAAAGGTGCTTCTGATGGAACAAAAATGCAGCACACCACTAGAACCTCCTGTTATCGTGTTACCTAACGTACGAGTTCTGGCGGCGGCACTCCTTGCTTGGCGTTCGATGCGTTTTCCCCTGCTGAGATGCTGATCATGTACTTCGATGCTCGAATTTCAACAGAAACCGATGTTGATAATTTGCAGCTCATGAGAAAAGGAACGCGTATATGGTACATGTTTATTGAGTTTCATGTGTGGTTCAGCCAGTAAGTGAAGAAATGGTGGTGACTATTGATGGCTACGGTAGTGACCGTTGGCACCTTAGGCGGCTTTTTTTGTTATGCACAAGCTGTGTGACGTTGAATGGAAACCTGCTTAGCTGTCATGCGTCGAATAACTGCGATCATTTAGGGGTAGATATCGGGGTACCTAAGATATTGCTAGTGTCATATGCAGGGCGGCGCAGTGCTGCATGCTCGCTTTACACTTTCATGTCTCTTCAGTTGTTGAAAATTTGCCACTCATCCGCTTCATTTGTGGTGCAAAATCGCGCGCGTTCTCCCAGCTGCCAGGGCAATGATAGGCAAGTGCTTGAATGGTCAAGGATTGTGGAAATCTCACCACGAGAACTGTTAACTGGGGAATCTATGCGCCGTCTGAGCGGAGGCGACAGCATATATCATTCTAGGAAGATGTTCCCTGCATTCTGCCGTTTACTTGTATAAACTCCTTTTCGTGTTCTCGTTTTTCAGCAGGGGCTAGGAGCATATTTAGCGGCGTCTTATGTAAATTCAGGGGCGTCCCATGTTGCTGTCCTGCTTTCGCAATTACTGTAGAAGGTCTAGGTAGCAATCATCACAAACAAGACTTGTCTATAAATCGTAACTGGAAAATTTTTCACCAGGGAGTACGCATCTAAGAAGCAGAGGTCAGTACACACAATTGGTCTGTGTCGCACAGCGACACTGACCAATTGTGTTGTTTTGTGTTTGCTGTTACCCGGTGCCGCAAACGCTTTGCTTTTTTCACGGATGAGGTAGTCTGTCATCCATGTGAACTGCCTTTGCTAGCTGGTACACTGCTGCTGCTGTAATGGGTGGAGAATAACAGGCATTCTGGTTCTTTGCGTGTTCCTTTGACTTCACAATAGCTGTCGACGTAGGCGTGAAGCTTTTTTGCCCATACGTTTAGCAGCTGCATGTGGCCGACACTTTGCGTTTTTTAAGTTTTGTGGACCATGTAGTACCGAAAAGCTGAGATGCGTTTGCGTTTAATAGCAAAGTGAAGCATGCCGCTGGCAATGTCATCGTCAGCTGTTACATCACGTTACTCTATTGCACGACGTTACATTTTCCGCGCACAGCCGGTGGGTGCATGCAAGAGGATGTTTTGCTTTTCCCTCCTTAGAACGGGGAACTCCAGAGACGTTGGATTGATGGGGATGGTGTTTGTTCGATGTATGTCGTGTCGTTGTGAGGAATCCTGCAACTCCTCGCTCAATTGAACTTGAAATGCTTGTTCACGGCAATTAAGGAAACCGTCCTCCGTGCAGAGCTTTGTTGTTGGTACAGCTGCACAATAAAACTAGTGGTTCATGCCCAATACTTCTTGCCGAGAATTTTTGTCGCATGTTGAGAAAGAGTCGTATTTTGGTACTGAGCAGGTATTCTTCACGTGAAATGGTGGTCATCTGAATCGCAGAACCCCCAAAACTTGAAGTCATATGGTGCGTTTGGAAGGCAACGAGCGCGCATGAGAGATCTGCCCTTTTTTTTGGTGCAGCCTGTATGTGATAAAACACAATGCTAGTGATTGGTGGCTGAGGTTGCAGAATTTGGGATTTGATGCAATTCGACTTGTTCAAAGGCTATGGGGGATTTCGCCATAAGTATCCATCCAGTTCTTATGTCTGAATTCAGAACCATTTGCAAGTTGATAGTATTGGTGTGGTGGTGGTATGTAGATTGGCGATTGATGTTTTTTTCAGATTTTGGTCCAGAGCTCCAGGCGACACTGCTTTAGCTGTTCTTATGAGCATACGTATTCGGGTGATTGCCCTGACTTTCCTGGTATCGCGTTAGCATTGAAAGTGCGATAAATCGTGCATGCGCTCAGCTACCATGCAATGATCAACTTTTGAACAATCCAGCTATAAGATTTCTCGAGGAGACCTCATGCTTAATATGAATTGTTCCCGAAAAGTGCCCTTACGGCCACTATGTCTTTCACTTGAAATTATGTCTTTAACGAAACTGTGCAGGCTGCTGTTTCACTTAGTGTCAATTGTTTATATTCTTTATCGTGGACTCGCTCAAGCCTTAATCAAAAGCATATTCACCCTCATTCTGCGCGTGCTGCTGTATTCACTGAAGACGTCCGCTTTCTTTTGCATCGTTTCGCAAATGCCTGGCAGGAGTCTGCGGCAAATACTTCTCTTGGAACTTCGAAAAGGATCGGTGTTCCAGGGAGTGAGTTTTGTTGGAGGCGAGTTGTTAGAGAACTGTGGACATTGCATCCATATGTACCCATATGTAGTGTGTTCTATTGTTGGGTGAGTAGTCCGCTTGAAAGTTTAAATTAAAAGCGAAGAATCACCCTGCATTTACGTTCTTCGCTTTTGATAATTTGGAGCATGTACATACCACGTAAAGAACGACCATTTTGTCTCCTTGCTCGTGCGGTTTCCACTGTTGGTGGGTGAGAGGCAGCATGGCATTTTGATGCCCGACCCGATCTCAGCAGTCACCAGTGCAGAGGCTTTTGTTCTTCTGCAAATCGAATCATCACTAAGTAAGAAACCACTGTCGCCAGTTTAGTTACCTTTTCTAGTTCAAGAATACTGGTCTGTCAGTAGCAGCATCGGTTGGGGAATGCTGCGGCTTTAGGTGACGACGTTTTGTTCCCGTGGAGTTTGTGGGTGCAGCCAGTACGAGGCTTCTTCATGGAACTAGGGTTGGTTCGAAATATATCGACCACATGTTCAGAGTGACTTCTGTGCTTGACCAAAATCTAAATTTGTACCTTATATTAAGCTGAAGTATCAAAACGACTGAGTAAGCTTATCTTGACGTTACGACACATGTTTGATATTTAGAATTTAGCTGAAGAACTGTTAATATGTTTCGCCAAGAGTCGTTTCGGGGGCAAGATCCAATTATGGTAATCGAATGCCTACGGCATTCTCTCGAGGAAACACGCCTGACCAAGATACAGGCTGTTTCTCGCGGAGTGCAGCCAGTGGGTGAAGAGGGAAGACCTTTAGTGTCGATGTCCAAGGCTGATGGGTTCGTGAGATCATGTGATCGTTTATCCGCGGCGGCTGTATTTGTAGAGCCACTAGACATTGTTTTGGCGATGTTCTTGTCAATGTGGCTTGCAGACTGCTTGGTGCTGCGCGTTCTTCCTCCTTTGATCCGTGTTATCTTAACCTATCGAGCTGCTATGAGTTGTTGTTTCACTGTGACCGCTTTATTTGCGTTGAGCCTACAGCATAACCGACGCATTGCCAGCTACAAGGCATCCGTTCTAATGCTTTTGAAAGCTTCACGCAGAAATGTGAGGAGCATTTAAGCCACGTGTTTTGTAAGCGGATATACGGAGATGCAGTTGTGCTCGACGGAAGATAGGGACGCATTCTTTCACAGAGGAATGATGTGTGCGTCCTGCTGCTTGCGACGGTGATGTGTTCACGTGCCTCTCTGTCGTTGTTTAGCAGGTATCAAGAGCATTTAGAGCAGCCGGGTCCGGATACTACAAGGTTCATTGAATGCCTCGACTGGCCTGCTGAGAAGTACACAGCAGGCTGACCCAGTTTTGGGATAACAGGGACCTCAAAAAGAGTACCTTGGGAACCTTGCCTTTTCAGGCAGTAAGATGACGCTACGCTGATATGTTGTCACGTGATACAGGGCGCCGCGTTGCACTCCCTTTTGATAGAGCTGGGCTACAAAATTAAACGTGCTGCATGTGCTCCTAACTCTGCCCTGAGCGCGATTATGGTGAAGAAACGGGTTAGGTTCAGACGAGTACTTCTTTTTCTATGCAGTGCATCACGTTTGTTGAAGCGCTTGACGATGAATATGGAAGGTTTTATTTGCCGAAATCCAATTGATGAGCAGTTGTATTCGCTGAACTCTTGTTGCGAAGTGCTAAAGGGAACTATGGGGAAAATAGCTCCTGGGATAAATTTTGGGGCCGGCGTGACGCGGTCGTTGTGTCGATGTCTTTTGTATTGTGCTTTGCTGCGGTGGGGCCATCCCCAAAGCGTGTGATTCACCCAGGATTTCCGAAATTTTCTCGCCCATGGACTTCGCTTAGTTCCTCAAACGTGCATGCAGCATACGATAAAGAGAGCACCGGCCCAGCTACTGTTGTTGCTTGTTATTGGACGTCAAAATTTTATGAGGCGACCAAGTGCGATTGGTGCGTGATGAACCGCATGATCATTTTTTTTGCCGCGGTGTCTATGGAGCGCTCAAGTGAAACTTGCCACGCGAAAGACTGCTCGCAGGATACTGACCTTCTAGGAAGTGCGGTTTGTTTATGAGAAAATAGCTGAGAGTCGTGAAGGTAGCGGCGACGCTTCCTTTGCTCTATTGTTTGGTGGCAATTTTGCTATTGCGTTTACTTTCTATTGGCAGCAGCGCTAGCTATTCGCGTCAGCTTTTTGTTGTAAAATTAGAATGCTGTAGAGAACAAGCTGTTTGAACATCTTATTTTTATTGTTGTTTGTTTTGTTTCGCAGCCATAATAAATTCCCGCAGAATGTGTCGCTTTAAAATTGCGGTGCTCTTTGCAGGTGCGCGCCGCAGATTTGTGTTATATGTGCTGGCAGCACCAAACAGTACTGAGCTGTGAACGGCTAGCATTCATTTGATCAACATCTTAAGTTCGGCTATGTTTCTTGCAGTGTATCTGTGAGAGGTTGTGACAGGCCGCGTATTTCGAGGATGCTTCATTTTTTGGCGTAGTGTCTGAGTACATGAAGTACGATGCTTTGATTTTGCGGCAGCAGCATGAGGAGAGACCAAAAGATACAGGATAAGCATCAGTTGTCTAATGTGCGATTTGTGCCGTCTGGGGGCACTTGTAGTCTTTGCCCTTGATTGGATTCGAACGTATTTTTTGTGTAAATGCGACTCGCTGCTCGTGCAGATTGCTGATCATGAAAGGCGTTTAATTAAAACCGTTTACTCGCGTTGGCTGTAGGCGTAGACCGTGTCAGATGTTTATACACATTTTTTTACTTTGTAAAGCGAATTTGACAGTGAGATGCCGAATTTCCGCTTTACCTGAGGCTTCCTGGTGCACAAATAATAAACGTCTTACATTAAAGTGTGCGACATGTTCGCCAGCTTGTACGGTAGTTTCAGGCGGTTACTTATTTTGTCTGTAGCATGCATCATGCTCTTTAACTCACTTGCTACGGCATGATGATGACTTAGGAAGTTGAGCTGGGACTTTGATGAGTTTTGCTTATCAAGGTGTTCTTGCAAAGTGCTGAGGGAATTTGGAGGCACCACTGCACCTTCAAATAGCTTCGGGGAAACGTGACGCGGTTGGTGTACTGATGCCTTTTCCACTGCGATATGCAGTTTGGCGATTCTCGCAGAGTGGTGCAATTTACCCACCGGTTCCAGGAATATGTAGTTTTACTAACTTCACTGGAGTCCTCCATGTGTGAGCTATCGGAAAACGGCCTCTGCATGATCCGTATATAACACTCGGAAGAGGCTGTCCGGCAAAGCTCTTTGTATTGTGGTCTGTAGGCCTGCAGTCGTTGCACAAGGGTGTGGCACAGTCAGGCCTTCCAAAATCAAATCTTTCCTGAATCTCGTATAGCCTTCTGCACATGCATGCATCGCGCGGTAAAGAGAGCATTTGCCCATCTTCACCGGCGTTGTTCGCATTGCGGGTCTTTTGTCGACTGGCGGGGATAGCTCTAGAGCCTGTAAAGGCATAACGTGTGCACACATTCGGGATTACGAAATTCCGCCGTATGAACTTGCAGCTGTGTACAGTGTAGACGTTAGACTGTTGGCTTGTGTGCTTATGAACTATTTGAGTAACTGCCTGCTGTCCATTCCTATTGGACATCAAAATCCGACAGGGGGAAGTCCTGAGCACCATGCGTGATGCGCTGCATTATTCTTTCGCCGCGGTATAAAAAGGGTGCGGGAGAGAAACATGTCACTTGAAGGGACGCTTGCAGGTTACTGGCCCCTACCAAGTACGCTTTGTTGATGCGCGGGTAGCCGGTAGTCTTGGAGTCGGCGGATACGAACTCACTGTTTTATTGTTTAATGCGATGTCGCGTTGGCGTTTACTTCCCAGTCGCAGTTGCGGCAGATATTGACGTCAGCCTTTGTTGCGAATTAGGATGCTGTGGAACAGACGTACTTTGGCGACATTGAATATTTTTGTATGTCTTGCAGCCTCAATAGCTGTCCGCACAAAGGAGCTGCTTGGAAGGCGCAATGGTATTTGAAGCTTCGCCCGGCAGATTTCTGTTTTATCTGCAGCCAACACCGAGCCGTACTGAGGAGTGAAAGAGTAGCATTTATTCACTCATCCTCTGTAGGTCGCTGTGTTTCGAGGATGCTACATATTTTGGGCGTAGTGTCTGGATGCCTGGGGTATGATGCTGTGTTTCTGCGGCAGCAGCACGAAGAGAGACCAGAAGATCCAGGATAAGCACTGACTGTCTAATCAATGCGCATTTTCTGGTATCTGACAACATTTGGCAACTCTGCTCTTAACACAATTATGGCGAAGAAACGTGCTAGTTTCAGATGAATACTCATTTTTCTATGCAGTGCATCAAGTCTGTTGGAACGCCTGACGATGAATATGGAAGGTTTTTTTGCCGAGGTCCA
>NW_013654711.1:0-5000 GCF_000499385.1 Eimeria necatrix
GGCTGCTGCTGCAGCGGCAGCAGCAGCAGCCCGCGTGCGCGCGCCGGGCGGAGGCGAGGGAGAGCGGCGGCGGAAGCGGGGCGGACAGAAGGCAGGAGCAGCAGCAGCAGCAGCAGCAGCAGCAGCAGCAGCAGCAGCAGGACCCCACGGGGCAGCGCGGGGCGCAGCAGCAAGCAGCAACTGGGGCCGCAAGAGTCATTTCTGGGGCCCGTTGAGGCGCAATTGCAGCGGGAAATAGAAATAAAAAGATAAAGAGAAGCAGCAGCAGCAACTCTGAGCAGCAGCAGCAGCAGCAAGCTGCTGCTGGCCGCCCTTCGGGCCGGCAGCAGGACCCCGAGGCCCCCCAGGGCCCCTGGGGGCCCCCGGCGCTGCTGCTGCTGCCAAATAAATGTAAAAAAAGAGAGAAGTGCTTCGAGGAAAGGCTGGGGCTGCAGAGTGTGGGGAAAAGTGGTGCTTCCGGCGCTGCAGCAGCTGCTGCTGCTGCTGCTGCAGCAGCGGGCCAGGTGCAGCAGCTGGGGGGCAGCAGCGAGCAGCAGATTCACCTCTTTGGCTCCGGGTTTATACACGCGCTCACTCTTGGCCCTCATTGCTTTTCCTGTTGCAAAAAGAAAAAGGGAATTAAAGGGTGAAGGGCGCAGCGCTGTCTGCTGCGGGTGCTGCGGCTGCTGCTGCAGCAGCAGCAAGCGACTGCAGCAGCTACTCTCCCTCGACAGCCTCAACGGCCCCTAAATCTACATTAAATAAGCAACGACAACTCAAATGCTGCGCAAGACACAAATATCAAACACCCAAACACCTCCTTGCCGCTGCTGCTGCTGCGGCTGTTGCTGCTGCTGCCGCTGCAGCGGCGTGACTGGCGCTGCCGCCGCTGCTGCTGCTGCTGCTGCTGCAGTGTGTTCTACGCCGCCCCCAGCCTCCCCTTAATTCCCCTTTTTCGAAAGCATTTTTATTCAAACTTGTTACATTTTTAAACTGCTGTCGCTTTCCCCCAGCGAACTGGCTAACCGCCGCTTGCTTCGCTGCTGAGGGGCCCCCTGGGGGGATGCGTGCAGCCTAGGGAGCCGCCAGCGGCTCTGTATCGCAGATAATTTTGCTTCCGCTTAAATTAAACTTGTTTTTATAATATTTCCTAAATTTTGGCTTTCTTTGGGTCTATTTAGGGGTCTGAAAGAAGCGGTAGTTCGGGTGTACGTACACCGCGGGATGGCGCTGCCCGCTCAGCTGCCACACTGCTTTCTCTCCAGGTGTCTTTACACCCCAGCCAAACTCGAAATTGACTTTTCTCTTTTGTTCTTGTGGGGCTTTTCATTCTTTTATATTCTTTTTAATTTATTTCTTCTCTCCTTCTCGCTTCTGCCCCTCTGTGCAGCGCCCGCGCGCCCGCAGCACCTCCCGCTGCTTCCTGCCCGCGGCTCGATCACTTCTTAAGTCCTTCCCTTCTTCCAAAACTCACTTTGAACTTTTTCCAAACTTCCAATTCATTCAAAAGCCCCTTTTTGCAGCTCCTGGGGCCCAGCTTTGCATGCAGAGAGCGCAGCAGCAGCAGCTCTTGCTGCTGCAGTTCTTTCTCTTAGTTCTTTCTCTCCCCAACTCCCCCCTGACCCTGCACAGGGGCCCCCAGCCCCGCGGGGGGCCCCACAGGGCCAACGGGAAGCAGCAGCAAGCAGCAGCAAGCAGCAGCAAGCAGCAGCTAGCTGCAGCAAGCAGCAGCTAGCTGCAGCTAGCTAGCTGCGGCTTGCTGCTGCGCGCTGCGGCCCGCTGCAGCTAGCCGCAGCTACGGCGAGGGCTAGCCCCGCTCTTCGCTGAATTAAATGGTTTAATTAATTTAATTATTTTTATTTAATTAAATAAAATTAAAATTAAAATAAAACTCTTCAAATCAAACCCCAACTCGCGGCTGCTTAGTCTAGGGGTATGATTCTCGCTTCGGGTGCGAGAGGTCCCGGGTTCGAATCCCGGAGCAGCCCTTTTGGTTTTATTTTTTGTTTTTCTTTTTTTTCATTTTAGCATTTCTTTTGCTGCCTGCTGCTGCTGCTTTTGTCGAAAGCTGCTGCTGCTGCTGCTGCCGTTGCTGCTGCTGCTGCTGCTGCCGTTGCTGCTGCCGCTGGCGCCTTCACTGCTGCTGCAGCAGCCTTCGCTGCTCCTGCAGCAGCCGTTGCTGCTGCTGCAGCTGCCCCTGCTGCTGCCGCTGCTGCTGCGGCCTTTGCTGCTGCTGCTGCGGCCTTTGCTGCTGCTGCAGCGCTGCTGCTGGGGAGCACCTGGCTCTTGCTGACAGCAGCAGCAAGGCTTCGCGTGTCCTTAGTGGAGAACTTTAGGCCTTTGCTTCCAAAAAGGATTTATTTAAAATAAATAAATTTAAACATTTCAAAAGAAACATTTCAAAAGATTCTGAACTCCGGTGGAAATTCAGTTCCGTCCTGCGCCGAATTGGGGTGTACGTACACCCCAGTGGCCACACGCCGCGCCCCAACTCAGGGGCTTCGCCGCGCTGCTGCTGCTGCTCTAGGGTTTAGGGTTTAGGGTTTAGGGTTTAGGGTTTATCTGTTTTTAGCTGCTGCGGCCCCGCGGCGCTCCGCTGTACGTACAGCTCGCGAGCGCTTGGGGGAATTGAAATTGCATTAATTTGGAAATGTCATTTTAATTAATTTCTGAAAATTTGCAAAACTAATAAACAAATATTTCTAAACTTTTATTCTTTAGGGCCAGCAGCAGCAGCAGCAAGCTGCTGCTGCTTGCTTCTTGCTGCTGCTGCCAGGCCCGCCGGCGCTGCGCTGCTGCTCGTTGTCTATTTGCTGCTTCTATAGCCTACTCTTCGCTGCCGTTCCTGCTGCTGCTGCTGCCGCTGCTGCTGCTGCCGCTGCTGCCGCTGCTGCTGCTGCTGCCGCTGCTGCTGCTGCTGCTGCCGCTGCTGCTGCTGCTGCTGCCGCTGCTGCTGCTGCCGCTGCTGCTGCTAGCGCCAGCAAAGCCTCTTGGGACTTAGCAGGAAAATGGATTTCCAAATAAGTGGCAAGAAGTAGCAGCCAGAGTTGAGGGCCTCAGTGTATTCAATGCGGGGGGCCTCCTCAGCAGCAGCAGCTGCCTGCGCAGCAGCAGCAAACGCATGCATCTCAC
Organism: Eimeria necatrix; assembly: GCF_000499385.1. NCBI lineage: Eukaryota > Apicomplexa > Conoidasida > Eucoccidiorida > Eimeriidae > Eimeria > Eimeria necatrix. The sequence goes on from NW_013654711.1 coordinate 3,112, forward strand.
CAAAACTTAACTCCTATGAAGGCAGCAGCTGCAGCAGCTGTAGCAGCTGCAGCAGCTGCTGCAGCTGCTGCAGCTGCTGCTCAGCTGCGCGCGCTGCCTTCTAAACCCGTAGAAATACGAGCATAACCTGCTGCTGCTAGTGCTGCTGCTGCTGCTGCTGCTGCTGCTAGTGCTGCTAGTGCTGCTGCTGCTGCTCGCGTGGCTGCCTGACCTGGAAGAGCTGGTGGTAGTGGAATTCCTTGTCTTTTGTCTGCTGCAGCAGCTGCTGCTGCTGCTGCTGCTGCTGCAGTTTGGCTTTTGTCTTCAAATTGCTTTTCGAAAATTCGACTGAGACAGAAGACAGCTTTGCGGCCAGCTGCTCCATCAGCCGCTCGTTTGCAGAGCCCTAAGTGCAGCAGCAGCAGCAGCAGCAGCAGCAGCAGCAGCAGCAGACAAGGTAACCCGTAAACCCTAAACCCTAAACCCTAAAGACAAAACAGAACCAAAAGCAAGTCCAAAAAAGACACGCAGCGCAGAAAATGCACCGAAATGGACCCTAAACCCCAAACCCCAAACCCGAAACCCTAAACCCTAAACCCTAAACCCTACTTCGTCGTCTTCCTGTCCCTCCTCCTCGAGGGTTTTGTTGCAGATGGCCAAAAGACACAACAAAAAGCGCAAAAAGGGAGACAGCAGCGGCTGCAGCTGCGCCAGCAGCTGCAGCTGCAGCAGCTCGCTGGGGTGTACGTACACCTCAGAGCCTGGCCCGCTGCCAAGAGCAGCAGCAGCAGCAGCTTCGTCCGCTGAGGCACAAGTCGAGCCGTTAATGCCGTTCTGCTGCTGCTGCTGCTGCTGCTGCTGCTGCTGCTGCTCTTCGCCTTGCTGCTGCTGGTGCTGCTGCTGCTCTTCGCCTTGCTGCTGCTGGTGCTGCTGCTCGCTGTCCTCCTGTTGCTGCTGCAGATGCTCTTCGTACTGCTGCTGCTGCTGCTGCTCGTTGTCCTGCTGCTGCTGCTGCTGATGTCCGTTATCCTCTTGCTGCTCCTGCTGATGCTCGTTTACCCCCATCTGCTGCTGCTTCTCCTGTTGTTGTTGCTCTCCCTGCTGCTGCTGCTGCTGCTGCTGCTGTTTCGGGTAGTCTTGCTGCTCTCCTGCTTCTTTCTGCAGCTGGCATTTCTCCTGCTGCTGGCTCAAGTGCTGTGCCTTCGGCTGCTGCTCCCCCTGCTGCTGCTGCTCTCCCTGCTGCTGCTGCTGCTGCTGCTGCTGCAAGAAGAGCAGGGCTTTGTCCATGCGCTGCAGCAGCTCCGTCGCCCCTGCTGCTGGGAACAGCCGCAGCAGCGCGAGCAGCAGCTGCAGGTTTTTGTGAATTGAATTTGGTTTTAAAACTGAAGAAAGAAATATTAAAAGAGATCTGTAAACCAGCAAACAGCCCTCCAGATCTGCAGACAGTCGTCCGAAAGAGCTCTTTGCTGCTGCTGCTGCTGCTGCTGCTGCTGCTGCTGCTGCGGATGTAGCTGCTGCTGTTGACGACGGCGCTGCTCCTTCGCCTGCCGGTGAAGGTCTCTCTGGAGAGTCTGCTGCTGTGGTATTCGCAGTCCCAGCAGCAGCAGCAGGAGCAGCAGCAGCAGGAGCAGCAGCAGCAGCTCCAGCAGCAGCAGCAGGCAGGGGCAGCCGCAGCAGCAACCGACGCGTTAGGCCAGCCACAAGGTCCAAGAGACGGTCAGCAGCAAACCTAAAGCGCAGCAGCAGCAAGTTTAGAAAGTGCAGCTTGGAGCAGGCAAAAGCACTAGGCCCAGCAGCAGCAGCAGCAGAAACAGAGGCAGCAGCAGAAGCAGCAGCAGAAACAGCAGCAGCAGCAGAAACAGCAGAAGCAACGGAAACAGAGCAACAGCAGCAGCAAGAACAGCAGCAGC
>NW_013654711.1:10000-14552 GCF_000499385.1 Eimeria necatrix
GAGCAGCAGCAAAACTCTCAAACTGCGCAGCCAAGAACAGCAGCAAAGCCTTGAAGTTGCCAGTCTTGTGGTTGGTGAGCAGCAGCGGCAGCAGCAAGCAGCGCCACACTTCTGCTGCTGCTTCCTCCGGCAGCCACGCAGGATTCAGCAGCAGCAGCTGCTGCCAGCAGCGGGCCCCACACCCCAGGGCCTCTCCTGCTGCTGCTGCATGCACAATGGGAGCAACAGCAGCAACAAAGGGGTGCCCCGGGTCCAGGTCCTCTGCTGCACCCCCGGGAGACGAAGCAGCAGCTCCCATCTCTGCTGCTGCTGCTGCTGCTGCTGCTGCGGTTTCGGGCGCGCTGCTGCAGCAGCAGCTGCGGCGGCGGGTGAGAGGCGTGCACGGAGCAGCTGCAGCAGCAGCTGCTGCTGCCAAGGCGAGCAGCGTCAGCTGCAGCGGGGGGCACAGCAGCGAGCGCTGCTGCTACTGCAGCAGTCGTGCTGCAGCAGCAGGGGCTGCTGCTGCTGCTGCTGCTGCTGCAGCGGCTGCTGCTAGCTTCTCGAGGCGCCCCTGCAAGGCCCTCACGCGTCTCTGGCCCTCGCGGCCAGCGTGTTGCCGAAGGGAGCAGCGGCTTCGGGTGCTGCAGCAGCAGCAGCAGCAGCAGAAGCAACAAGACAGCAGCACCTGCAGCAGCAGCAGCAGCAGCAGCTGCTGCTGCTGTGCATCTGACTAGTTAACAGCTACGAAGACCTGCCTGCCCCCAGTGAGTCATTCTGGGGCCTTCCACTGGCGGCCTTTTCACAGAGGGGCTCTCCTTCGGTGTACGTACACCGCAGTTTGCTGCCAGCAGCAGCAGCAGCAGCAGCAGCAGCAGCAGCAGCAGCAGACGGGCGCTGCTGTCCGCGGCCGAGACAGCCGGTGCTGCTGGCGTTGCTGCTGCTTGTTCTGCAAATGAGTTTTAATTTGTTTAAAATTGAATATTATAAATAAATAATTAATAAATAATAAATAAATGAGCAGCAGCAGCAGCTGTGGGGCGGCGCTGCTGGCGTCGGCTGCGAGCCGTGCGGGGCTGCCGACAGCAGCAGCAGCAGCAGCAGCAGCGCCGCTGCAGCAAACAAATAATTAATTAATTTGCAAATTAATTTAATTTGATTAAATGCAAACTCCGAAGAGCCGCAGCAAGCAGCTCGAGGTGTACAGACACCTCACGCCAGCAGCTGCATCGACAGCAGCAGATTGCGAAGCAGTTCATCTAAAGTTGTTCCAAACAGCAAGCGCTGCTGCTGCTGCTGCTGCAGCAGGTGCTGCAGCAGCTGCAGCAGCAGGTGCCGCAGCAGCAGCAGGTGCCGCAGCAGCAACAGTACCAGGTGCTGCAGCAAAGGCAGCAGATGCTGCAGGCGCAGCAGCAGCAGCAGCAGCAGCAGCAGCAGCAGCAGCAGCCAGCTCAGCAGCTTCTTTTGCTGTGCTGCTGCTGCTTTCTCTGTCCCTCTGTCTTTGTTAATATGATGTGCTGGTTTATATTTAAATTAAATTTAAATTTAATTTAAATTAAATTTAAATTAAATTTAATTTAAATTTAAATTAAATTTAAATTAAATTTAAATTCATTATTTGCTGCTGCAGCTTCTTTTTTATTTGCAGAACTTTTAGTCTTCCATCAGCACATAAAGCGGCTCATCATCTCTCTCTTGGGGAGCAGCAAGCTGCTGCTGCTGCTGCTGCTGCTGCTGCTGCTGCTGCTGCTGCTGCTCTTGCTGCGAGGGCTGCTGCTGCTGCTGCGGGGAAGGCTGCTGCAGCGCACGCTGCTGCTGGAGCCAGTGGGCATGCATTTGCTGCTGCTGCGGCTGCTGCGCGTGCTGCTGTGGCTGAATTAGCTGCGGATGCTGCTGCTGCTGCAGTAACTGGTGCTGCTGCTGCTGCTGCATGAACTGCTGCTGCTGCTGCAGCAAACGCTGCTGCATTAAGTGCGCGTGGGGCACAGGGCTGTGGGGATGCAGCGCAACAGGACTTTCCCGTTGCTGCTGCTGCAGCAGCTGTTGCTGCTGCTGCTGCTGCTGCTGCTGCTGCTGCGGTGAAGCCGCAGGCGCAGCCATTAGCGGCTGCTGCCGCGGATGCGCAGTAACTACTGGCTGCAGCGGTTGCTGCTGCAGCAACAGCTGCTGCTGCAGGTGCTGCTGTCGCTGCTGCTGCTGCTGTTGCAGCAGTAGCTGCTGCTGCTGCTGCTGCAGAAGCTGCTTTTGTTGAAGTTGCTGCTTCTGCTGCTGCTGCTGCTTCTGCTGCTGCTTCTGCTGCAGCTTTTGCTGCTGCAACTGCTCCTGCTGCTGCCGCGGCTGCGGTAGCTGCTGCTGTTGCTGCTGCTGCTCTCCTTGTGAGGGCCTCAGCAGCAACGCAATGTTATAAACCTTGAAAAGATAAAGCAAAACCCTAAACCCTAAACCCTAAACCCTAACTTCGAAACCCAAAACCCTCAAAGCAGCAGCAGCAGCAGCAGGACCAGTGCTGTCAAACCAGCATACAGCCACAGCAAGGGCTCTAGAAGCAGCAGCAACAACTGCAGCAGCAACAACTGCAGCAGCAACAACTGCAGCAGCAACAACTGCAGCAGCAACAACTGCAGCAGCAGCAGCAGCAGCATTAGCTGCTTACCTGCCCTGCTACTTCCACCTGCGCCGCTTCCATCCCTCTGAAGCAAGCTCCCTCTTCTGCAGCAAACCCTAAACCCTAAACCCTCGACTTTAAATCCTAAACCCTAAACCCTAAACCCTAAACACTGAATCCTAAACCCTAAGCCCCAGCCACTGCTGCTGCGGTTCCAGTACTGCTACTGCTGCTGTTGTTGCTGCTGTTGCTGCTGTTGTTGCTGCTGTTGCTGCTGTTGCTGCTGCTGCTGCTGCTGTTGCTGCTGCTGCTGCTGTTGCTGCTGCTGCTGCTGCTGCTGCTGCTGCTGCTGACCTGAATTGGGGGAGACACAGACAGCTGTGCAGTACTTCGAAAGCAAGTCATTTATCATCGACGGAACGTGTGGGGCGTCTGCAGCAGGCGCAGCCAAACCCTAAACCCTAAACCCTAAACCCTAAACCCTAAACCCTAAACCCTAGACCCTAAGGCCGCTAAGATTAGGCCGTCTCGTCTAGGGTTTACTTCTTCTGTTGAGGCTGAAGCTCTGGAAGGCAAGATTTGCTCTGCAGTTTGCTGTGCAGCTTTAGGGTTTAGGGTTTAGGGTTTAGGGTTTAGGGTTTAGGCCTACCGAAGTCCTGCAGAATACGCTTGGCCTCTGCCTCTGAAGACACTTCTCGCTGCAGCCTGCGAACAAACCCTAAACCCTAAACCCTAAACCCTAAACCCTAAACCCTAAACCCTAGGGCTTAAACCCTAAACCCTCTAAACCCTGCTTACAGAGCTTCTGTTTGTGCTGCAGCAGCAGTAATAAGCGCCACAGCTCTCGAGCTGCAGAGGCGGTTTTTCCAGCGAAGGCGCCCCATTCTGTAAACCCTAAACCCTAAACCCTAAACCCTAAACCCTAAACCCTAAACCCTAGACCTTCAGCCCTATGTTGCGGGGGGGAATCATTGGGCATGCGGCTTAAAACGGAGGGCTGCTGCAGCTCGGGCTCTTCCTGTTGCTGCTGCTGCTGCAGGTGCTGCTGCTGCTGCTTGTTTTCCCGCAGCAGAAGCGCCTGGTGCTGCTGTCGGTGCTGCTGCTGTCAGCAGCATTATTTGCTGCTGCTGCTGCTGCTGCTGCTGCTGCTGCCCAAGCCGTTGCCGCTGTTCTCGCCTCTCCTGCTGTCCACACCTCTGCTGCTGCTGCAGCTGTAGCGTTCACTGAATCCCTTACTCCCGCTGCTGCCGCTGCTGCTGCTGCTGCTGCCGCTGCCTGCTGCTGCTGCTGCTGCTGCTGCTGCTGCTGCTTCCTGGGGCGTTCGCGCCAGTGTTAAGGGGGCGCTGCAGCAGCTTTGGCGGGAGCGAAGAAGACTGAAACTAAATAAAATAAAATAAAATTTTGTTTTAATTCTTTTCAAATTAGGGTTTAGGGTTTAGGGTTTTACTCCGTCGGATTTGCCCGCCGTTTGGCTTTTTGGCGGCTGCTGCGCTGCTGCTTTCGGGTGTATAGGCAGCTGCAGCACCCAGCTGCTGCTCCGCGGCTTTCCCTCTACCCAGCACAACTCCTAATTACATTTAATTTATTATTTCCTTTAACTCATTAGTCTTTAGTCTGCTGCTGCTGCTGCTGCTGCTGCATGCGGTCTCGGTCTCGGGGCTTTCAGGGCTGAGGGCGCCGCTACTGCTGCTGCTGCTGCTGCTGCTGCTGGCCAGCGTCTCGAGCACTGCGTTTTTTCTTCCTCTTCGGCTTTCGGAAGGTTTGGCGTGACTGGGCGCCTTGGCAGCAGCTAACAGCGTCACGAGCAGCAGCAGCAGCAGCAGCAGCAGCAGCAGCAGCAGCAGCAGCGCAGCAACCCTCGCAGCCCTTCTTGCCGCGGCCGCAGCAGCAGCAGCCCCTGAGCAGCAGCACCGCAGCAGCGCGAAGCGCAGCTCCGTCCCCTCCCACCCCCCGCCCTGCCCCCGCAGCAGC
>NW_013654712.1:0-5000 GCF_000499385.1 Eimeria necatrix
CAGCAGCAGCAGCAGCAGCAGCAGCAGCAGCAGCAGCAGCAGCAGCAGCAGCAGCAGCAGACCGCAAAGGCCGGGAGTTTGTGGCGAATGAACAGCAGAATTTGAAGGCTGAGGGGCTTATCTCCTTGGCGCTGAATTACAAGTTCTTCAACAGGCCCTCCGCCCCCCCAGTGCCAGGCAACACTTTCTGCTTCCGAAAGCACCAGGATCTTCTCGAAGAAGGAAGACAAGCAGCTGCTGCTGCTCTCCTGCAGCAGCAGCAGCAGCAGCAGCAGCAGCAGCAGCAGCAGCAGCGGCAGCAGCGGGGAAAGCGCGGCAGCAGCGGCCAAAACGGCGAAAACGCACTCGAAATGGAAGACGTATTAGCAGCAGCAGCAGCATAAGAACAGCAGCAGCAGCAGCAGCAGCAAGTGAAGCAGCAGCAGCAGCAGCAAGTGAAAAAGCAGCAGAAAAGGAAGCAGCAGCAAAAACAGACTCCGCGAGCCACTCGCTAGTCGCCAACAACTTGTTAGTAAATAAAAACATAAATAAACAAATAAATAAATAAATAAATAAATAAATAAATAAATAAATAAAATAATAAATAAATAAATAAATAAATAATCATTTATTTATTTATTAAGAACAAATAAAAAGACTCGCCAGCTGTCTATACACAGAAGTAGGTGTGATTACGCCGCACCAGCAGCAGCAGCAGCAGCAACAGCAGCAACAGCAGCAGCAGCAGCAGCAGCAGCAGCAACAGCAGCAGCAGCAGCAGCAGCAGCAGCAGCAGCAGCAGCAGCAGCAGCAGCAAACCTGTTTGTCTAGAGACTGTCCCTTTATGTAGAGAGACCAAGAGGGCGGCGGCTCGTGCAGCAAAGAAGTAAGTGTTGGTTGAGGAAGGGCATTTAGCTGCTGCTGCTGCTGCTGCTGCTGCTGCTGCGGCGCTGCTGCTGCTGCGGCTGCTGCTGCAGCAACTGCAGCAGCAGCAGGGGGCTGCAGCTGGTTCGCCGGGGGCCGCTGGAAGTGCGGCGCATGCAAGTCAGCAGCAGCAGCAGCAGCAGCAGCAGCAGCAGCAGCAGGTTGATTTGCGTGAGTGTTATAAACAAAAAGCCGCAGCCGCGAACGAGACAGCTGCAGCGGCAGCGCCTGCAAATAAATAAATAAATTTAAATAAATAAATAAATAAATAAATAAATAAATAAATAAATAAATAAATAAATAAATAAATAAATTTAAATAAATAAATAAATAAATAAATAGGCTGCAGCAGCAGAGGCAGAAGTGCAAAGAGATGAAGGAATGAAGTACAGAAATGCTTGCGCAGCAGCAACAGCAGCAGCAGCAGCAGCAGCAGCAGCAGCAGCGCTATCTGCGCGGGGTCAGCAGCAGCAGCACAAGCAGCAGCAGCACCACTCAAAGAAGCAGTGCCAACACAGCCAGCAGCAGCTGCAGCAGCACCTCAGCGCAACAGTGTATGCAGCAGCAGCAGCAGAAGCAGCAGCACCTCGCACACTAACAGCAGCAGCAACGCGCTAAGCAGCAGCAGCAGCAGCAGCAGCAGCAGCACGTTCAGCCTCACGAAGAGCAGCAGCAACCGGGGAGCAGCAGCAGCACCCGCATGACCAGCCCCGCGACAAGCAGCAGCAGCAGCAGCAGCAGCCGCAACACCAGCAGCCCCAACAGCCGCAACAGCAGCAGCAGCAGCAGCAGCAGCAGCAGCAGCAGCAGCCCACCTGCCTATTGGCGTTTGCTGTTAAGCAGGGGTTTACTGTGTCTCTCAAAGTTGCTGTTAGCTGCTCTGTCCCCTTTTCTATTTCTGCTTCTGCCTGCTGCAGCAGCAGCAGCTCGCGAGCCAGCGACGGGTGCGCAGCAAGAGCCTAAGCCACAAGCAGCAGCAGCAGCAGCAGCAGCAGCAGCAGCAGCAGCAGCAAAGCTGAATGAGGCGACGAACAGCAGCAAAAGATACAGCAGCAGGAGAAGGCCTAGCAGCAGCAGAAGGAACGAGATAAGCAGCTGAATCAACAATAATACTGAAGTTCACAGCAGCAGCAGCAGCAGCAGCAGCAGCAGCCGCAGCAGCAGCAGGATTAGTACTCACAGCCTCTGGTATGTCCGAGACATGAAAGGTTTGCTGCCTCTTTCGCTGCAGTGACCTTCGCTGCTGCTGCTGCTGCTGCTGCTGAGTTGCTGCTGCTGCAGAGGCGCTGCCGCTGCGGCTCCCACTCGAGACTGCTGCTGCCCTTCTGCTGCTGCTGCCAGCAGCAACAGGCGGGCGCCGCTGCTGCTGCTGCTGCTGCTGCATGAGCACTGCTGCACTGCTGCTTCTGCTGCCTTTAAACGCGGCCTTAATACGAATGCTGCAGCGCAACAGGTGCTGCTGCTGCTGCTGCTGCTGCTGCTGCTGGTAATGTGCGTGCGTGTTTGCTGCTGCAGCAACTGGTGCCGACTTTCTTGTTGCTGCTGCTGAAGCTGCTGCTGCTGCTGAATCTGCTGCTGCTGCTGGAGGCAGCAGCAAGCCCCTTCTCGCCCGGAGACACCGCGCTGCTGCAGCGCAGCGCAGCCGGAGCAGCAACAGCTGCTGCTGTTGTTGCTGCTGCTGCTGCTGCTGTTGTTAATGCTGCTGCTGTTCAAAACAGTCTATCTTTTCTTAATTCATCTTTAATCTGTCGGGGCTGACAAGCAGCAGCCATGGGAGTGGCGGCTGCTGCACTGCATGCAGCAGCAGCAGCAGCTGCTGCTGCTGCTGCTGCATGCGACGCAGCAGCAAAGACCTCCTTTGCTGCTGGTGTTAGCACACTTAGATGATTGACAGCAGCTCTTTCTTTTCTTTAGGGACTCTGATGCTCTCGAGCTGCTGCTGCTGCTGCTGCCGTTGGTGCTGCAGCACTCAGCAGCGCAGCAGCAGACTCAGCCGCACCTAATGCAGATAACAGCCCCCTTGCTGGGGCGAAGGGCCCGCGTCGCCAGCAGCAGCAGCAGCAGCAGCAGCAGTTGCAGCAGAAACGGCAGCAGTTGCAGCAGCAGCAGCAGCAGAAATAGCAGCAGCAGCTGCTGGGCGCTAGCCACGGCCACCACCAGCACCAGGCTAAGAGGGATCGACAACTGCTGCTGCTGCTGCTCGCCGTCTTGTCCCTTCTTTGAGTTTAAATGCGTCAGCAGCAGCAGCAGCAGCAGCAGCAGCAGCAGCAGCAACTGCAGCAAGCCGAAGAGCCGCCGCTGCCCGTAGACGCCCTCCAGCTGCTCCGCCTGCCTTGGCCCTACGGGCAGCAGCAGCAACAGCAGCAGCAGCAGCAGAAGCAACTGCAGCACCAGAGGCCGTGGACAGCAGCAGCACAGCAGCAGCTGCAGCAAGCAGCAGCAACAGCATGGGCTTGTCTGCTGCAGTGGCAGGCCCTCTTTGACTCGCGGCAGCAGCCGCGCATTCCGCAGCTGCAGCAGCAGCAGCAGCAGCAGCAGAACAAGCAGCAAGCCAATGCACTTTTCAGCAGCAGCAGCAGCAGCAGCAGCAGCAAGACCCCGGATCTGCGGGTGGTCCTGCGGCTGAGGGACACAGCTCTATCGCAGCTGCTGCAGCAGCAGCTGCTGCTGCAGCAGCGCCATCTGCTGCAGAAGCAGCAGCAGCAGCAGCAACAACAGTTGCTGGTGAGCCGCAGCGCTAGGAGACAAGAGCAGGTCTCCTCGATGGACAAACAGAAGCAGCAGCAGCAGCAACAGCAGCAGCAGCAGCAGCAACAGCAGCAACGGCAGCAGCACGAGCAGCAGCAGCGGCCGCCATCTGATGCCTGCCGCAAAGTTGTAGAGTTCTGCAGCACGGCGAGCAGCAGCAGCAGCAGCTTGGCAGCAAAAAGTGGAGATGCTGAGGACTCTTACTCAGTTGCTGAGACTTCAGCAGCAGCTGCTGCTGCTGCAGCCGCAGCTGGCAGAACAGCAGCAGCAGCAGAAGAAGCAGCGGAGTCCGTGAGCCTTGAGTTCCCAGCAGCAGCAGCTGCTGCTGCTGCTGCAAAGTCCCTTAGCTGCAGCAGCAGCAGCAGCCGCAGCAGCAGCCCAGCGCGCTGCTCTTCAAGCAAGAAGAAGAGCAGCAGCAGCAGCAGCAGCAGCAGCAGCCGGCTGCTGCGGCGGAGACGGCTGCGGAAGCAGCAAAGCATTGCTAAGAAGCGCAAGCTGCTGCAGCAGCAGCAGCAAGAGCTAGCCACGGCCAAGCGGCGGCTGTCGACGGAGGCTTTGCTGCTGCAGCAGGAGCAGCAGTACGCCCGGGAAAGGCAGCAGCAGCAGCAGCAGCAGCAGCAGCAGCAGGACCTCTCGCCTGCTGCAGCAGCAACTTCCTGGCTGCAAAACTCTGCCTGCCCGCTCCCCTCTGCAGCAGCAGAAGCAGCAGCAAAGATTGTCATCATGAGGATCACATTGGGGCTGCCGCACAGCAGCAGCAGCAGCAGCAGCAGCAGCAGCAGCAGCAGCATTCAAGCAATAGGAGGGAACTGCAGCAACGGGCTGTACGTACAGGCAACGTTTGCTCCTGAGGCGCTGCAGCAGCACCTGGAGGTGCTGCTGCAGCAGCAGCAGCAGCAGCCATTGCTATCGGAAGCAAACCGGCAGCTGCTGCTGCTGCTGCAGCAGCAGCTACAAGAACTGCAGCTGCAGCAGCTTTCTGAAGAGCCCCAGAGGGAGCAGCAGCAGCAAGAGCAGCAGCAGCACCAGGGAGGGAGTCCTGCTAAGCAGGAACGGCTAGCAAGGCAGCAGCACGAGCAGCAGCAGCAGCAGCAGCAGCAGCAGCACGAGCAGCAGCAGCAGCAGCACCGGCAGCAGCAGCAGCACCGGCAGCAGCAGCAGCAGCAGCTTAATTTGGAGGGAGCTCGAGTCAAGCAAGAAATCTAGGGAGTCGCTACTGCGCACAGCAGGAGCAGCAGCAGCAGCAGCAGCAACAGCAGCAGCAGCAATAGCTGCTGCTGCCTAGAGGTGGGTGCCTTTGTCAAAGTGCACAGCTAGCTAGCTAGCCAAGCCGCCCGCTAGCCAGGCGG
>NW_013654712.1:10000-14213 GCF_000499385.1 Eimeria necatrix
CCGCTGCAGCGTCGAGACACTCCGGGGCCGCGGGCTCGCCACCGGCAAGAGTTGTTTGTCGAATTGAATGGAATTAAACTCATTTTAATTCTTTTTGATTCTTTTTAATTGTTTTTAATTGTTTTTAATCTAAAAATGCTTTTAAATTTGCCATTTATTTCAATTTAAGTTGTTTTTCACCCTTCGATCGCTCAAGAACTCAGCTGGCAAAGCGACGAGCGTGCGCGAAGCCTTCGGGTGTCTAGTCTTCTTTTCTTTTTTATCCTCTTTTGTCCTTTTAATTCTTTTTAATTCTTTTTAATTCTTTTTTATTTATTCTTTTCTTTTTATTTTCTCATTTTTGTCCTTTTATTTCCCTTTATTGCTTCTTTTTCCCCCTTCACTTTCTACTTTTAACTCTCCGTCTTCTCTTTGCTGTTTCTTCTTTGCTTCTTTCTTCTCTCCTTTTCTTCTTCTTCTTTGCTTTCTTTTGTTTCTTTCTTTTTGTCTTTCTTTTCTTTCTTTTTTTCCTCTCATTTTTTCCTCATTTGTCCCTTATTTGTCCCCTATTTGTCCCTTATTTGTCCCTTATTTGTCGCTCTTTTGTTCCTCTTTTGTTTCCTTTTTGTTTCTTTTTTCCCTCTTTTTTATCTCTTTTTTGCCTCTTTTTGTCCACTTGTTTGTCTCTTTGTTGTCTCTTTTTATCCCCTTTTAAAGTTCTCTTTTATTCTTCGTGTTGCTTTTATTTTGGCTCTTTTTGCTTTTTTTTTATCTCCCCCGTTTGTCTCTTTTTTGTCGTTTTTTTCTTTTTTTTCCTCTCTTTTATTCCTTTCTTTCGTCTCTTTGTTTAACTTCTTTTGTTTCATTTTTGTTTTTTTAGTTTCCCTTTTGTCTCCCTTTTGCGTTTTTTCTTCCTTTTTGTTTCCTCATATCTGATTTTTATCTGTTAATTATTTTCCCTCCTTTTGTTTTATTTTATTATTTTCATTTCATGCAAATAAATATTTCATTTTTACTTATTTCGCTTTTATTTCTTTTCTGGTTTCGTTTCTCCCTCTGCGTTTCCAGTTTTGATTTAATCATGAATTTGCTTCCTAATTGCATTCTAATTATATTTTAATTCTATTTTAACTTTATTTCAATTCTATTTTAACTTTATTTCAATTCTATTTCACTTCTATTTTAATTCCGTTTTAATTCCATTTTAACTTGATTTTAATTGTATTTCAGTTATGTTTTAATTGCACTTCAATTCTACTTTAACTGCACTTTCAATTGCATATTTCATTTCCCCTTAAATTACATTTAAATTGCATTTAAAATAAAATAAATAAATAAATAAAATATAATAATATTAGATTTAATAATAATATTAACATTAATATTAATATTAGTATTAATATTAATATTAATATTAACATTAATATTAATATTAATATTAATGTTAATACTAGTATTAACATTAATATTAATATTAATGTTAATACTAATATTAATATTAATGCTAATATTAGTAATACTATTAATATTGGTATTAATATTGATATTAATATTGGCATTAATATTATTCTCATCTTAATAATAATAACAAAAATAAGAATATTAATTTCATTTTAAGTTATTTGTTAAAGTCATTTTATTTGCATTCTAACTTCACTTTAAATTCACTTTAACTTCATTTTTAATTCTTATAAATTCATTTCAAATTCATTCTTAATTGCACTTTAAATCGAGTTTTAATTGAATTTAAATTAATTTAAATTAATTTAAATTAATTTAAATTAATTGTCAAATAGTTTTAAATTTATTCTGAATTATTTTAAAATTAAGTTTGAATAAAACTATTTCCAAAATGCCATTTTGTTTTTCATTGGCATTTATGCCTTTTTGCCTTCTCTTGTTTTCCAGTTATTTACACGACTGCACTTTCAGTTATTTATTTAATTTTAATTTTAGTTTTAATTTTAGTTTTAATTTTAGTTTTAATTTTAGTTTTAATTTTAATTTTAATTTTAGTTTTAATTTTAATTTTAACTTAATACGAGTACAAAGATGAGATTAATATTAATATCAATATTAATAGCAATACTAATATTAAAATCGATATTAATATGAACAAAATAATATTAATGTTTGATATCTTAATAATAAGAAGAATAATATTAATATTAATATTAATATTAATACTGACATTGATCACAAATATTAATTTTAGTATTAGTATTAGTCCCATCTTAATAAAACTAGCAGCAATAATACTAATATTAATATAAATGTTGGCATTAATCCCATCTTAATAATAACAGCAATAATATTAAAATTTTTATTAATATTGCCATTAATCTCATCTTAATAATAACGATCATAACAGTATTACTAATATTAATGTTAATATTATATTAGTATTAACATTGATATTAATCTCATCGTAATAATAGTACCAATATTAGAATTATATTAATATTAATATTAATATTAATATTAACATTAGCTTTATATTAATATTTATATTTCAATTAATATTATTATTAGCATTTATATTACGATTAATATTAATATCACCAATATTCATATTACAATTAATACTATTATTAGTATTAATATTACAATTAATATTAATATTAATATTAAATTTTATAATAACATTTATATTACAGTTAATACTAATCTCATCTTTGTATTCATCATTAACCATCTGCATTGTAACGGGGTGTATGTACACCTCAGTTCTGCACACAGCTCAGCCAGCGGGCCGAAGCGGAAGAAGTAAAATTTACGCATCAGTTTTAATTAATTCTTTTCTGACTTATTATTTTATTTATTTTAATTTAAATTTGTTTTATTTGTTTTCTTTTCTCGTTTTCAGGAGCAGCAGCAGCAGCAGCAGCAGCAGCAGCAGCAGAGGCACTCGAGAGACGCATCACCAGATCACCTCCCAGCCGGCCACCCTCTTCATTTCAAATGAAATAAATTCAATTTATTTAATTAACTAATTAATAATTTAATAATTGATTAATTACTCGCTAAATTAAGTTTTATTTTTATCTTAAGATCCAAAAATCTGCAAAAAAGTCCGTTTCCCTCCCCCTTGAGGTCCTTTTCCTTTTTTCTTTGAAATAAAAAGAATAAAAGAATAAAAGTGAATAAAAAAGAACAAATATGAATAAAAAAGAGCAAAAAAGAATAAAAATGAACAAAAAGAATAAAAATAATTCAAAAATGTTTCAAGTGGTTTTCAATTTGCAAATTTCGGATTTGAAAATTCGAATTTGCTGCGGAGGGCGAATTGCGAGGTGTCTAGACACTGCGTTTGAAAGCGGGGCAGAACCGGAAAAGAAAAAAATTTATTTATTTTAAAAAAGTCTTTTTTGTTTTTAATTTAATTTAAATATTTAATTCAAATAAACTCCGACAACGGCAGGATTCGAACCTACGCGGGCAGAACCCAATGCCTTAGCAGGGCACCGCCTTAACCACTCGGCCACGTTGTCTGGTACTGCTGCTGCAACTCCTGCTGCTGCTGCTGCTGCTGCAGCTGCAGCAGCAGCTGCTGCTGCTGCAGCTGCAGTTTTTCTTGTTGGCGTTTCTCTCTGGGAGCAGTTTGGAGCAGCAGCAGCAGCAGCAGCTGCAACAAGCAGCAGCAGCAAAGAGAGCAGCAGCAGCTGCTGCTGCTGCTCTCTTTGCTGCTGCTGCTTGTTGCTGACTTAATCTGTACATACACCCGAGCGCTGCTGCAGCGGCTTGCAGCAGAAGAATTTGTAGAAGAAATTCTTTCAAAAATATAATATTATAAAATATATAATTAGATAGAGGCAGCAGCAGCAGCAGCAGCAGCAGCAGCAGCAGCCAGCTGGCGCCGGTGAGACACGAGGCCAGAAGCAGCAGCAGCAAACTGCAGCAGCAGCAGCAGCAGCAGCAGCAGCAGCAGCAGCAGCAGCAGCAGCAGCATAAGCAGCAGCAGCAGCAGCAGCATCTGACAACGTAGCCGTGTGCGAAAGGCAGTGCTGTGCTAAGGTACTGGTTTCAGCCCGCGTAGGTTCGATTCCTACCGTTGTCACTTTTTTATTTTTAAATTAACAATTTAATTTAATTTTATTTTTTTTGTTTTGAACTTCAGAGGGGCCCCCCGCCCCACAGTACCCTCTTTAGGGGCCGCCACGACGTCTAAGCAGCAGCAGCAGCAGCAGCAGCAGCAGCAGCAGCAGCAGCAGCAGCAGCAGCAGCAGCAGCAGCA
>NW_013654713.1:0-10000 GCF_000499385.1 Eimeria necatrix
GCAGCAGCAGCAGCAGCAGCAGCAGCAGCAGCAGCAGCAGCAGCAGCAGCAGCAGCAGCATACTGGGGAGCATGAGGTGGTGGAGGTCGCTGAATCCCTGCTGCAGCAGCCTTCTTTCGAGTTCTCTCAAGTGCAAATATTTGCTGCTGCAGCTTTTTAAAATGTCCAGAGTTTTGCTGAGAAGAAATCCAATTGGCGCTTTTTGCTGCTTGTAAAGCACTGTTTGTTCTGCTGCTGCTGCTGCTGCTGCTGCTGCTGCTGCGGTGGAGCTGCTCGAGGGCGCCGACGAGCTCCCGGCGCCGCCTGCTGCTGCTGCTGCTCCTCCCGCTGCTGCTGCGGCGCCTGCTGCTGCTGCTGCTGCTGCTGCTCCTGCTGCTGCTGCAGCTGTGGACGCAGCTGGAGCTGCCACAGACCCCACATAGAAGGAAGATGGAGTTCCTGCTGCTGCTGCTGCTGCTGCTGCTGCTGCTGAGTGCTGGGGCTTCAGGGAGGCAGAGCCTGCTGCCCCAGCGCCTCTGCTGCTGCTGCTGCTGCTGCCAGCAGCAGCACCGCCCGGGCCCCACATCCTAGCACGCAGGAGGAGAGAAGCTGCTGCTGCTCTTGCTGCTGCTGTTGCTGCTGCTGCTGCTGCTGCAGCTGTTGGGCGGGCTGTCAGTCCGCCACTCGTTGCCTCCGCACGAGCTGCTGCAGCAGCAGTTGCTGCTGCTGAGGCCTTGCTGCTGCTGCTGCTGCTGCTGCTGCTGCTGCTGCTGCTAAGGCTCCCCGCGTGTACTTTGTGTCAACATCATATTCTGAGCGAGTTGGGGGAAGCAAAAGTGAAGAAGGCGAAACCCTAAACCCCAAACCCTAAACCCTAAACCCTAAACCCTAGCGCTCTGCAGCCCCCCGGGGGCCCCCCACTCCGCAGGGGCACTCCAGAAGAACTAATTGGCATTCCTTGGCTGATTTTTGATTTTAAATTTAAATAAAATAAAAATGATTTCAAAAAGAAGAAACTGCGCGAAGATCTGCGGGGCTCGGGTGTACAGACACCTCTGCGGTGTCACTTCAGGTGTACGACCAGCTGCCGCTGCTCTCCCGTTTTCTCTTTTTAATTCATCACTTTTTTAATTTTAAATTAATTTCCAACTTTAATTCATTTTTAATTCTTTGCCGAGTTGTTTAGAGGGGAGAAGCTGCCCGCAAGCAGCAACAACACGGCCTGCTGCTGCTGCTGCTGCTGCTGCTGCAACAGCAATTCCATCATCTTAGCTTCGATTGCTGCTGCAGCAGCTCTAGCTGCTGCTGCAGCTGCAGCAGTAGTTGATGCCGTTGCTGCTGTTGCAGCTGCTGCTGCAGCTGCTGCAGCAGCAATTGTTGCTGCCTTAGCTGTAGTTGCAGCTGCTGCCGCAGCAATACTTGCTGCTCTAGCTGCATTTGCAACTGCTGCTGCAGCAATATTTGCTGCTCTAGCAGCAGTTGCTGCTGCTGCTGCTGCTGCTGCTGGAGCGGAGACTCAGGCATAAGACTACGGAAGGCAGCACTTTACTCTGCCTAACAAAGCTGCTGCAGCAAGAGCAGCCGCTGCTGCAGCAAGAGCAGCCGCTGCTGCAGCAAGAGCAGCCGCTGCTGCAGCAAGAGCAGCCGCTGCTGCAGCAAATACTGCAACACTGGCAGCAGATGCAACGGATGCTGCTGCAGCAGCAACAGTAACTGCCACAGCAGCAGAAACCTTGCTGCAGCAGCAACGCCAGCCACAGCAGCAGTAGGTGCAGCAGCAGCAGTGCTTGCAGTTTTAATAGCTCAGGCAGCAGCGGCAGAAGCAGCAGCAGCAGCATTGTAGCTGCAGCTCCACTAAGAGTAGCAGTAGCAGCAAACGAAAAAAAGCTGGAAGCAACAGCAGCAGCAGCAGCACAATCACTGCAGCTCTAGCAGCAGCAGCAGCAGCAGCAGCAGCAGCAGCAGCATCCACAGCAGCAACCCTAGTTGCTGCAGCGCTGCAGCAGCAGCAGCAGCAAACTGCTTGCCGAGGCGGCAGCTCACTTTTTAAAGGCAGCTGCAGCAGCTGCTGCACGCAAGTAGCATGAAGCAGCAGCAGCAACAGTAGCAGCAGCAGCAAGAACACTTACAGCAGCAGCAGCAGCACTAACAGCAGCAGCAGCAGCATTGTGGCCAGGAAGAGCAGCAGCAGCAGCAGCACTGACGACAGCAAAAGGTAGCACTACGAGCAGCAGCAGCAGCCGCAGGAGTGTCAGAAACCGTAGCAGCAGCAGCAGCAGCAGCAGCAGCAGCAGCAGCAGCAGTTTCAGCAGCAGCAGCTGCTGCAGCAGCCGCAGCAGCAGCCGCAGCACTGTCAGCAACTGCAGCAGCAGCAGTGTCAGTAGCAGCAGCAGTGTCGACAACCCCAGCAGCAGCAGCCGCAGCAGCAGCATCACCACCACCACCACCAGCAGCAGCAGCAGCAGCAGCACCAGCAGCAGCAGCAGCACCAGCAGCAGCAGCAGCAGCAGCAGCAGCAGCAGCAGCAGGAGAACTTAGAGGGGGGTGTTGTAGGCGAGCCAAAGAAAAGCAAAAATGAAGCAAAAGCCCAAAACAATTCCCAAGACAAAATTGTCTCTGCTGCGGAGACAGCGGACTTGCTGCTGCAGTGTACGTACACCTGAGGCGGCGGACTGCAGCAGCTGCAGCAGCAGCAGCTGCTGCTGCTGCTGCTGCCGCTGCCGCCGCAGCAGCTGCAGCGCCTCCGCAGCAGACTCCGTCACCTGCTGCAGCGACGAGTTTGCTGCCAGCAGCCCCGCCCTTTCTTTGTTCAAAGCAGCAGCATCTTCGTCTTCTGCTGCTGCTGCGCTGCTGCTGCTGCTGCTGCTGCTGCTGCTGCTGCTGCGCAGCAGCGACAGCCGCTCGATGTGCTGCTGCAGCGTGGAGTCAACAGCAGCAAACTCCCGCCTTGCTGCCAGCAGCAAATCCGAAAAGTGCCGCACCTGCGCCCGTGCTGCTGCTGCTGCTGCTGCGCCTTGCGCTGCTGCTGCTCCTCCTGCTGCTGCTGCTGCTGCTGCAGCAGCAGGCCGGATAGAAGGCAGCAGCAGCTCCGCTGCGTCCAAGTTTGCTGCAATGCGCCGCCGAATCTCCAGCAGCCTGTCCGGGTCAGTGCTGCTGCTGCTGCTGCTGCTGCTGCTGCTGCTGCTGCTGCTGCTGCTGTGGAGAGAAGCAGCAGTTGAGCCGGAGCGCGGCGAGTCGACAGTCCAGGAGGGCTCTGCGTCGGCGGTGCTGCTGCTGCTGCTGCTGCTGCTGCTGCTGGGGCGCTGCTGCAGCTGCTGCTGCTGCAGGGAGGTGTAGCTGCTGCTGCTGCTGCTGCTGCTCTTTGCTGCTCGCAGTGTACATACAGCTCGCGTCAGCAACGCCAAATCCGTCTCCGCAGCTCTCAGCAGTTGTTTGAAGCGGCTGCGGGAGTTCGACATAGCGAGGGTTTAGGGTTTAGGGTTTAGGGTTTAGGGTTTAGGGTTTGCGGTCCGTTGCGTGGTGGCAGGGAAAGCAAGCTAAACCCTAAACCCTAAACCCTAAACCCTAAAGAAGAAAGTAAGCAGCAGCTCAAGTTAACGTTAAAAAATGCAAAGGAAATCTAGGGTTTTGGGTCTAAGATTCACTTTCACTTTTTAGTGTTTAGGGTTTAGGGTTTAGGGTTTAGGGTTTAGGGTTTAGGGTTTAGGGTTTAGGGTTTGGCGCTGCGAGTCCGCCGCGGCCGCAGCCCCCAGCAAAGCTCCTGCGAAGTAGCGTTTTTGAATGAGTTTTAAGTGTTAAACTTTTTTAGAAACTTAGGATTTAGGGTTTAGGGTTTAGGGTTTAGGGTTTAGGGTTTAGGGTTTAGGGTCGCTAGCTGTCAGACACTCCAGCTGCTGCTCTAGTGCATGTCTGTCTCTGCCGTAAACCCTCAAAAAGAAACTCCAATAAAGTTTGTTGCAAACAAAACACAAAGTTTGCATCTAGGGTTTAGGGTTTAGGGTTTAGGGTTTAGGGTTTAGGGTTTAGTTTTAGGGTTTGGGGTGATGACTGCTGCGCCGAAGAAAATGGAGGAGCTGGACCTCAGCTACGCTGTACGTACACCTCACGGGGTTTCGAAGAAACAAAAAGAAATTAAAATCAAATTAAAAATAAAAATAAAATAAAAATAAAAATAAATAAATAAATAAATAATTCAAAATAAATCCACTTCGAATTAACTTCCGAGAGCCCACGCCGCGAGACGCAACTACTTCTTTTTCCGAGTCGCTCATTTAGGGTTTAGGGTTTAGGGTTTAGGGTTTAGGGTTTGGCTGGTTTCTGTAACAGTATATTTTCCTTTCGCCGCTGAGGGTTTAGGACTTCCCTTAAACCCTCAGCCCCCCATCAGAATCTCATTAATAAATATAATTTATTTATTTATTTATTTATTTATTTATTTATTTATTTATTTATTTATTTGTTTGTTTATTATTTATTTTATTTATTTATTTATTATTTATTTATTTGTTTGTTTAGGAGGTGGAGCGGCTGACTGCAGCAATGCGGAAAAAGGAATTTGGAACTTTAATTAAAAGTTATGTCGAAGAAATTAGTGACCCTTCTTTCCGAGAAGTGAGGCAGCTCTGGGGTGTACGTACACCTCAAAGTGTGCATGCGGAGCTGCATGCGCTGGGGTGTACGTACACCTGAAAAGCAGCGCCAACAGGAAAAACTGAAAAGGCTTCTCGCCCGAGTTCCGGGCGTCCGAACTCGCTAAAAGGGAGTTTAAATGAAATAATTTAATAAAATAATTCAAAGTTTTTGTTTTGAAAACAAAAAGTCTTCATTTATTTCTTTTCCGCTTCTTTGATGCGCCGGCGGCAGCTGCCCGCGGCTTTCGGGTGTACGTACAGCTCGAGCTGCAGTTTTGAACAAAACGCGAAAATTCGAAAACAAAAAAGCGAAGAAATTAAAAAACGAAAAAGTTTAAAATTAATTCTTTTTTCTTTTCTCTTAATGGCCAGCAGCTGCTGCTTTTTGCTTTTAATTTTTTCGCCTTTTCCACTTTTCAAATTTCCCGTTTTGAGGTGTACGTACACCTCAAAAAGGCGGAGCTGCAGATACACCCCAGCTGCGCGTGAATTCTTTTGCAAATTAAAACGAATTTGAAAATCACTTTTAGAATAAACAAAAGAATAGTTTGAAATAAAAGGCACTTGCAAAACTTATCGACAAGTATCAACTCCCAAACCAAACCACTAAACTTGCTGCTGCTGCTGCCGCTGCTGCTGCTGCTGCTGCTGCTGTTGCTGCTGCTGCTGCTGCTGCTGCTGGGAGCAGCAGCAGCGGCTGCTGCGGCTGCTGTCTCAGCAGCTAATGAGGAAATAACCAAACAAATAATAAAAGGAATTGTTTACTTTTATTATTTGATAAAAGGAATTGTTTACTTTTATTATTTGTTCTTTTTAGGAACAAGATGAATATTTGCTGCAGCTCGAAAGTCAAGGAGAAGCTCCGAAGGGCACTGCGCTCTTCAGGCCGCAGGCGGGTGAGGTGTACATACACCCGAAATAAACTCAGTGTACTGCAGATGAAAATTAAATTGCACTTTTATTTATTTTTTTATTTTGTTGCAAATTTAAATATTCGTTTGGGCTTTGTATTTAATTGTGTTTAATTCTTTTTTTCTTTTCATTTAATTTTATTCATTCGCTTATCTATTTACTTGTCCATTTATTTTTTGGTTTTTTGCTTGTTTTGTTATTTGTTGATTGTTTGTCTACTCTTTATTTATTCATATATTCATTTATTTATTTATTTATTTATTTATTTATTTATTTATTTATTGGTGTCTTGAAATATTCATTTATTTAGTTATTAATCATCATTTATTATTTATTTATAATTATAATTATTTATTATTATCTCTTTATCTATCTATTTATTTATTTATTTATTTATGTATTTATTTATTTATTTATTTATTTATTTATTTATTTATTTATTTGCAGCTTTGTGCGTTTCAAGTTCTCTGGTTTACTCCTCGGGGGTTTTGCAGCCTTTTTATTTCAACATATGTTCCTTGGGAGCTGTCTGTACACCTGAAATAAAGGCGACTGGGTCCAACGAATTCAAAAAAGAAAAAAATAAAAACAAAAAAGAAAAAACTGAAAATCGAAAAAACGAAAATGAAATAATTGAAATAAATAAAACTCAAACAAATATGCAAAAAGAAGGAATTCAGGTGTCTCTACCCTTCCTCGCCGCGCCGCCAAAACCCACTCGAGGAAAAGGTCAAAACAAATTAGTTAATTAATTAATTATTTATTTATTTATTTATTTAATTATTTAATTTAATTAAGCCATTAATTAATTATCTAATTATTTAATTATTGAATTTAATTAAGCCATCAATTAATTAACTAACTATTTAATTATTTAATTTAAATAATCCATTAATTAATTATTAATCAATTAATTAATTAATTAATTAATTAATTAATTAATTAATTAATTAATTAATTAATTAATTCAATTAATCCATTAATTAATTGACTAATCATTTAATTATTTAATTTCATTAATTCCTTAATTAATTAACTAATTAATTAATTAATTTAATTAACCAATTAATTTATCGATTAATTAATTAATTTAATTAATTCATTAATTATTTAAGTTAATTAATCAATTAACTAATTAATCAATTAATTATTTGTTTATTTACATATTTTAATTAATCATTTAATTAACTAATTGATTAATTATTTCCTTAGCTTGATTAATTAATCAATTAACTAACCGGTTAATTAATTATTTATTTTATTTAGTTGATCGATTAATGAACTAATTAATTGATTAATTGCGTAATTTATTGATCAATCGATTAAGTGATTAATTACTTATTTAATTTAACAAATTAAGTAATAATTGAGTTTAATATATCAATTAATTAACTAATTAATGAGTTAATTACTTAGTATAATCAACTAGTTAATTAAGTAAGTATTTAGTTTAATTAATTAATAAAATTAATTAGCTCATTATTTCTTTACTTATTTGTCTATTTTTATTTATTTACCTAATTCGGATAACTAGTTAATTTATCAACTAATTAACCAACTACCTAATTAATCTAATTAGTTTAATTAATTAATTAATCAATTAATTAATCAATTAAATTAATTAGCCAATTAATCTACTTATTTATTTTTGAATTATCACTTTCTTTTATTATGGAGTTCTTTCGCGCTTCTGTCTTTAATGCATTTAAATTCAAAAAGGAACTTCAAATAAAACATTTGTTTTAAATGTTTTCATTTGAATTATTGAAAAAGAACTCAAAAATTAATTTCAAACAAATAATTCTTAAATTCAGAAATGAATTTTAAACAAATAATTTTGAAAAGTAATTCAAGAAAAAGAATTTTAAAAAATAAAATTAAAAAAATGAATTTAAGAATAAAATTTGGCAGTTTGGGTTTTTTCGTAATTTTGAAAAGTTGAAGTTTTCGAAATTTTTAATTTGAAGTCCAATTGGGATTTGAAAAAGAATTTAAAAGACTAAAAAGGTTGAATAAATTTAATTTAAATTTAATTTAAGTTCAATTTAAATTTAATTTAAATTTAATTTAAATTTAATTTAAATTTAATTTAAATTTGATTTAAATTTATTTTAAATTTAATTTTAAGGAATTTTAATTAAAATGATTTTTCGAACTTCAAATTCAGATGGAGCTTCTTGCCTCGCCACCGACGTGTGCGTACACCCCAAAACAGTGGATCATATAAGAGGTAATTAAATTTAAATAAATAAATAAATAAATAAATAAATAATTAATTAATTAATTAATTAATTAATTTAATTGATTAATTAATTAAA
This sequence comes from Eimeria necatrix, assembly GCF_000499385.1. Classification (NCBI taxonomy): domain Eukaryota; phylum Apicomplexa; class Conoidasida; order Eucoccidiorida; family Eimeriidae; genus Eimeria; species Eimeria necatrix. Next base: position 7,841 of record NW_013654713.1, read on the forward strand.
TTAAATAAATAAATAGTTAATTAATTAGTAATTTATTTAATTAAATTAATTAGTCAATTAATTGATTAGTTATTTAGTTGGTTAACTGGCCAGTTTGTTCTTCAGTTGATAATTCATTTATTTATTTTTAACTTCCATTTCAAGTGATTACCATATGAGGCTATTTGTTATTTACTTATTTATTTACTTATTTATTTATTTACTTATCTATTTTTCTACATATATAGTTATTTATTTATTTATTTATTTATTTATTTATTTATTTATTTATTTATTTATTTATCTATTTATTTATTTATTTATTTATTTACAGCTCATCCTTCTTTGCTTTCGGCGCTGCTGGACCAAGCTGTCGATACACTCGAGAAGGACTTCTTCAAAGGAGAAAAAATTTCAAGAGGTGAAAATCAAAAGAATAAAATAAATAAATAAATAAATAAATAAATAAATAAATAAATAAATGAATAAATAAATAATTGCTAGCTTAAAGAAGTAAATAAATGGTAAATTAATTCACTAGTCGAAAAATAATTAAAAAAGAAATAAATCAAAGTAAACAATTGCAAAAACCAAAACAAACAAAATAAATAAAATCATTTGATCAGCTTTTAAATTTACAAATTTTATTTTTTGCTAATAATAAATAAATATTTAATAAAAAGACACAATTGAACAAGCCAATTAATTAATTAATTAATTAATTAATTAATTAACTAGCTAGCTAATTAATTAATTAGCTAGCTAATTAATTAATTAACTAGCTAGTTAATTAATCAATTATTCATTTAACCAGTTAATTGATTGATTAAGCTGTTTATTTATTTATTTATTTTTAATTACAGATTATCGATTATTAAAGAAAAACTATTTTGGCAAAAGTCCTTCTTTGATTTATTTAATTAATTACTATTCATTATTTATTATTTATTATTTATTATTTATTTATTTATTTATTTATTTATTTATTTTAATTACAGATTATAGACTATTGAAGAAAAACTATTTTGGCAAAAGTCCTTCTTTGATTTCTCTTTCGACAAAAAAATTAAATGACAACTGGCGGGCCTTCAGGTGTACAGACACCTCAGCAAGCAAAGAAGCAGCAGCAGGAAAGCAGCAAAACTTTTTTCACTTTTTATTTTTTATTTATTTCTTTGTTTTCCTTTTCCTTGCATCTCCACTTTCGCCAGTTTTTTCCTCCATTGTTTCTGTTTTATTCCCAGCAGCAGCAGCAGCAGCAGCTGCTGCTGCTGCTGCTGCAGCAGCAGCAGCAGCAACAGCAGCGGCAGCAGCAGCAGCAGCAGCAGTTTTGGTTAAGGCGGCAATGGGAGAGTTTGTTGCTGCTGTTCATCTGTTTACTTATTTATTAATCAATTTGTTTGTTTATTGTTTATTATTTGTTTGCTATCTTCATTAATAATTAATCAATTAATTAATTAATTAATTAATTAATTGATTAATTAATTAATTAATTAATTAATTTATTTATTTATTTATTTTTCAGTGGGTCAAAAAGAACTGAAGAAATTGACGAAAGAAGCAAAAAAGAAAACGCGCATCAAAGCCAACGAGCAGCAGCAGCAGCGGCAGGAGCAAGAGCAGCAGCAGCAGCAGCAGCAGCAGCAGCAGCAGCAGCAGCAGCAGCAGCAGCAACAGCAGCAGCAGCAGCAACCATGGGCAACGCATTCTATTGTATATTTGGGGAAGGCTGAAATGGGAGAATTTGTTTCTGATGAATTCCAAGCAAGCTAAACCCTTAATGCCGAGGGTTTAGGGTTTAGGGTTTAGGGTTTAGGATTGAGACCTCAGGTTTAGCTTCCTGGCTCCGGGATCTAGGGTCTAGGGTTTAGGGTTTAGGGTTTAGGGTTTAGGGTTTAGGGTTTGTGCTGCAGGTGCCGCAGCAGCGACAGCTGCCTGATGCACTGCGCGTTGAAGTCCACCTTCCAACAGTGGCGCGTAGACCCTAAACCCTAAACCCTAAACCCTAAACCCTAAACCCTAAACCCTAAACCCTAAACCGTAAAACCTAGATCTCTTTTTTCGAGCTCTACGCCTCAAGCCCTAGGCCAGACTACACAAATCCTGTACCACGTCAAAGTTTAGGGCTTAGGGTTTAGGGTTTAGGGTTTAGGGTTTAGGGTTTAGGGTTTAGGGTTTGCA
>NW_013654714.1:0-14900 GCF_000499385.1 Eimeria necatrix
TGCTTGTCTTTGTTGGCGACGCCTTCTTAAGCTTACTCGACACCAATGCCGATTACATTTCGAGATGTCTCTGCTGCTTCGAATTCCTCTCACAAGCATCGTACTGAAATGCCCTAAGCTCTGTTGGAAGGGTTGCTAGGCTTGGATAGCTCTGCTAGTCGAGTTGTTGAATGTGCAGGAAGCTGCGTATAGTGCACAGTGCGCTTACCAGAGTCGCTGTGTACCTTGTCGAGAGTCTGATCGAGCCCAGGAAGTGTGTAACAAAATCGTAGTTCTGCACGGCGTATGCAAGGAGTTCAATTCTTTGGAATGGGGTCACTCGTCAGTCTGTCGAGGACGCCATTCCTCGTGTCACAGTATTCGTGATCTTTGGCGTCTTGGCATGACTGCAGCATGGTTTTGTTTGCACCTGATGCGGAGCGCAATTAGTGTCTTGGTATGAGTGTGGCATGCTTGGGTGTGCAACGCGTGCGCAGCGCAGCGGCCGACTCAGAAAGCACTTGCTTTGCAGGGAGTAGGTGCTGGCGCATGGAAACTTTGCGGCAGGGGCTCATATGTGCACTCACTGAGGATAGTTCTTGGAAGGATCGCTGTTGAAAGTTTGCCGAAGATATCTCTTTGGAATTCCTCGAGGTGCTGCCGCTTTTTTTTTGTTGTATTCTTCGTATCGGACAGCGTTTTTAAAAATGTTTGTGGATGCAGGGACGCTTTCTCGAGGTGCACAGTGCGTTCGTCAGACGCTGCGTGGCCTTTGTGTGCGCATTGCCTCGGTTGCAGCCAGTGCAAAATGAATCATTGAATCTGTGCAGTAGTGTGCAAGGAACGTACACGGTTTGTTTGTGATTCGAGATTGCTCCAACGTTTGCAAAGTTTGTAGTCAGCCTGTCGAGGAGTTAATGCACGCGTCGCAACATTCTTCGGTTTGTTTGTCATTTGAGATTGTTCCAACGTTTGCAAAGTTTGTAGTTACCCTGTCGAGGAGTTGATGCACGCGTCGCAGCATTCTTCATTTCGTGAAGTTTCTGGATGTACCTGTGACACTGTCATGGCACTCTTGCAGAGCACGACTGACAGTTAAAGTGGCGCTAGAGTGTAGACGATAGCATGCTCAAAGATATCAACCGTAGCCAATATAATATCTAGCCACCACCGTGGCGCAAACATTAAACGGTAACATTAGTTGAGCGCAAGCCTTTATGGGCAATCATGGTCGCAATATTCCTTTTGTTTGTTGCCAAACTTAGACTCAAAAATTATAGCTTTGTGTTAATGCAGTTGCGCCTAGCAGCTGCTTCCCGCTTGTTTCAGCTTAATTGCCATTTGAGATTCGTGACTTGTTTGGACACAAACTACGGGCACACGTCCTGTTCCTGGCGTCATGCGCGTTACTAAGGCCGGTGGCTTTTAGTCTAGCTGGATAAGTGACAATATGCTGGCAGTCATGTGGCTGGTTCTCACAGTGCAGTACCTTAGCACTTCGAGCCCTCGACGACGTTGCGTCATTTCTGTGTGCACTGGGAAGGTTAAGAATGCATGCTACATTGCCACATCGAAGCGTGTGAGTTTTCTAGGAAGCTGTAAATTCTTTCTTTAAAATTAAGGAAGGATCACACAGCCTCATGAGAAAAAACAGTTTCTAGCTTAACGGATGGATTCCGTGACGCTGCCGGCAATTCAGTGGCTCAGAATGGTGTTCAGGAATGTTGATGATTTGAGATGGCTGTGAATGCATTTTTGGCTTTGCTCAAGCAGGGTTGTCCCTCTCATGGCAAACGAAAAATAATGTCAAAGGTCTAAGGACACTGTGTTACCTTGGGCAGTAACAATGATACTGCCCTTGGTGGAGCAGCAGCAATGTGAACGCAAAGAATTATAGCGCATGTTGTCTGTGAAGCAAACCCTCTGTTGGTGGTCATTAGTGTTAGTGAGTGTCGTTCAAGTGCACTTTTGCTAGTGTGCTGCTTTCCTTTTGCCAATTTTAGATGGAAAATGCCTGTTACTTCTTCGTATACGGAGACTGGTAACATTGGCAGGGCAGATTTTCCGTTGCAGGAATAATGCCAATAGTTTTCTATCGTGCGCGGCGCCCGACAACATATCACATATCTGCAGCTCTCTGCATGGAAGCATGCGTCAAGATGTAGCTTGCACACGGATAGCTGGCGTGGTTGCAGCTCTGCAGTGTATTGAAGATTCAAAATCAGGTTGGGTAGCGACAAGAGATCAAAATCACATCGGCATCTTCTTAGTTGACAGTGTGTGCTACGTTGCCTTCAATGCTCGAAAATAAGCACCGCAGCGGTTATTTATTCTTCCTTTTATATGGCTTTTGATATGAATCATTCCGTGCGTGTATACATCACTAAGTGCCTTCTCAAGTGAAGCTTTCCATGCCGAAAGTACAAAGGCGTTACGCGTCCTTAGGTCTAGGTAATTGTGTCATTGCGCTGTTGCGTCCATGATTTATTCTCCAAACTCTACTAAGACACAAACGCTGGATGCTCGCGCGGCGTCACAGCTCCAAACACCGCTACTGAGCTGTCACCAGCGTAAGGGAAAATGCCCAAAGCTTTGTAGAGTGAAACCTCGTGCTGTTTCATGAGAATGGATGAATGTTGTGTTGTGCAGTAAAAGAGAATCAAAATTTCTGCAACCTAGCATATATATATTAATAGTTCAAAACACAAAATATCTTTTTGTATATAAGACTCGGCTCTTCAATAGTATGACCACTACTGCTGGGACTTCGTCCATCGTGATATGTGATACGTGAGCTGGGTTAAGATCGTTTGTCGTTCAATTTGCAGGGTTGTGCTTGTCAATGCTTTATCTCAGACTCATGGATGGAAATAGTGTAGCTTTGCTTGCCTCATTCACCCATACTAAATTATGCTGTGTCGCAGTAGCATGTTGACACCGATTGCAGCTGCCTGTCACCTGTCACTTTATTGCTGAAGTGCTAGACTAGGCTGATGTAAAACCGAAGCACGTGCAAGTTCGTTAATTGTAGTCGGAGAAAAAGTTCCGTGTGTAGAAATCATTGACATGACTGACGTTTTGGCTTCAAATCGCACGGAGTGGCGTTGTTTCCTCTGCACATTTTTCAGCTCGTGTTGTATGTATGCGTGCTCGTGTTTTTCACATCTTTGCAAGGCAAAGCCAATGATTATTTAATGTTTCTCTTATTTTGCCAGCATCGGATGGGCTGCGCAATGCTTGTCACGCACCTCAACAAGCAATCTGCGTCGTATTAGGGCGTGCTCTTTTCTGCTTCGCCGTTAAATGACAACTCCAGTGGTCTTAAACTCTTGTTCTTGTATACATATGTGTTTCTGTTTGTTCGTTAGCGTTGGACGCTTTTTGTACTTATGAATAATGCACAAAGTGGATATCCTCGCGTAACAGCGGTACTGCGCCCATCCCAAACCATATACCTCATGAATCCAACATTAATATTTGGCCCATTAGTAACACCCGTTGTACAGCACCCCTCCTCACTGCACTTGAAACTTGCAGAAAGTAGGATTTTCATCGATGTATTTTGTCTTACTTTAGGCGATTTAAAGAGCTTCACGTCGCTTTGGCGGAATTGGCAAATTCTGCTCAGCATATTGAAGTTCATATTAATGTTGGATTCATGAGGTATATGGTTTGGGATGGGCGCAGGACCGCTGTTACACGAGGATATCCACTTTGTGCATTATCCATAAGTACAAAAAGCGTCCAACGCGAACGCACAAACAGAAACACGTATGTATACAAGAACAGAGTTATTACACGTATTTTTTTGGACCTTCCCAAAGGCCTGCAGTTTTCAGCGGCTACACTATACTTCCTTCATTCACTTCAACTAATCATCTTCGGCAACGCAGTTCGCTTGGCGTCCGCTGGGCACTTTGTAGGGGGTATCTCGCCCGATGCATTCAGCTGCTAAGAAGTACAGGTAGCTGCACCGGCTTCTTGGGCTTAGCTTTCTCTTTAACAGGAGAAAATTAAGTCCAAGAAGCCGCTAGACTTGTCTCTAGAGGACAGAAGGGAAAATAGCAGAACGTTCGCGCTTCACGTTAAGTGCCGCGTAAAGCGCGAACTTTCTGTTTTTTGCCGCTTCTTTTGCCTTGACGACGCGTTGAGCTTGAAGGCTCAAATGTCCGCTTCTGCAGGTGCGAAATGGACCCTTTAAGAAGCTGCGCTCTGAAATGCCCGCTACGAACGAGCTTATCGTGCGTGTTTTCTTCACTAGGTCGTACGGGTGAACACAATGGGGGGATGCACTTTTTTTGGCAATTTTTCCGGGTCATTCTGCTCCTTCATGCCTGTATACTAGTTGGTCTGTGGCAGTGCTGAATTGTAGTCTGTGTCATGCCGTACTTACGTGCAGAAAAGAAGGACGTGAAGTACCTGGGGCTGTAAACTTAAGTACTGATGCCACATTCCCGACGGCTTCGATTGTTTAGGTGTTCGCAGAGACGCACTGGAGTGTTCGCGCTATTTAAGGGGGGAAATTCTTACCTTTTCTATGCATTGTGGCAGGAGCCTCGCATCATACTCAAGAAAATGAATACGTCATTGACGGAGCTTGTTTATCGGTCTTCGATAGACTGGAAGTTCCTAGAATCTCACGATGAATTGCGCGCATCGCTTGATCATGAAGTTTTGGCTCGCGCCTAAATCCCACTATAGCTCGAGCTTGTAATTAGAAATGCACCGTAGCGACGAAAGCCAACTGCTGGCCTAAATCGGGAAAGCTACTTCGTACCCAAGCCATATAATTGAATGACGAATGTGGTTGAATGGAGTTCTCGCTGCTATGCAGATCTAGGCGCTTACGCATGAAGTGAGTGCTTGTCGAAAATTTCTATGTGCTTTGTTTCCCCGGTTTAGGCGGGCAGTTGGCTTTCGTCGCTACGTTGCATGTCTAACTACAAGCTTGAGCTGTAGTTTCGCAGTGCGCCTGCATTTTGGCTCTTGTGGTTCAGCTCATCCTTTTGTTTCTATAGGGCATGAAACATATGAACTCTAAATTCTTTTTGTGGTCTTGTACTTCTGCCCATAGTTTGCTCCTTCACAAGCGGATGTCGGCACGTATGAAAGCCGAATTTGCTTCGCCGGAGCTGCAGTTTTGAACAGTTGTATGTTCGTGCGGTTGGCGTGCCCCTAGAAAGTAAGGGTTCTATTTTACTCAAAAACGCATGCATGGTAGGCCATGGCTGATGAGAAACGTGCGGTGTTTCAGGTGGTATTTTTGGCATAGCATTGGGCACATTAAAATGATTTGTAAGTGATTATGCCTTTAAACGCGCGTTTTGATGCCGCCGGCCTCTGCCGGGCTCAGAGGAATCATGGATGAGTTTGCCGTTGATGCAATAAAAGGGAAATCGCGCGTTTGTGTCGCTTTTCCTGCGAGTTTGAAAAATTAAATGTGTCGTCTACGCTCATGAATATTCCGCCATATAGCTTGGTAATGTGCGATAAGCTGAATACTGTTGGCTTTCAGTTTGATTCGATTTCTAAATACTGTTGATTCCAGTAGAATGCAGACTGCGGTGCATCCACGAAAAGGTTTATGTGGGAGTCATGCCGCATTTTCCATTAAATCTTACATCAGAGCCACAAGTCGATAGAACAAAAGTAATACTAGAATGTTGTGGGGCGCAATTGATCAAGTTTTGTCCGTCAGAGGTGTTTGCCGTGCTGGAGAATCGCATCAGGCGTTGCTTATCAGTTATTTAAGCTGTGTGCAAGAATACAAAGGTCATGCACGTCATTTGCCAAAAAACAGGACTGGCTTTGATATTGTTTTGTAGTTGCGGATATTCTTTCCTGTGGCATTAGTTCTTACTCTTCCAGTGTTTCTGTCTATGAAGTGTGTCGTAGTTGGCGTTGCTGCATTGCGAGTACTCGTGCTACCTCGACGAAGTTTTGTCGTCCTGCCTTGAATAGCAATTCAAGGCAGCACGACAATTTCTTCGTAGTCTGGAATGATTTACAGCGGTAATGAAAATATATCCCATGCAGCTCTAAATGTTTGCCTGTTCTGTTTCTAGGTATAAAGTAGCGGGAAAATTCTGCGGATGGAATATTTTCAAGCCGTATCGCCCACTTGTCTGATCGCCTGCTTTGTCAGCCTCACTAAATCGATTTTCGTATCTGTTTTGCATTATATGTGCGGTTTCTTTAATATATCATTTTTGCATATCTGGCATGCGCCACTGGTGTCGCTTTTGCTTCCAACAAAAATGAACAGCGCCAACCTACTTTTCAATATAGCACCGGAGAGGTATTTTACAGCACGTCGCACGAATCTGAGGGAACATGAATACCATTAAAGCGTGAGGTGAATTTTTAGCATGCCTGTGGCGCATTCAATCGTCTCTGCATTCTGATGCAGCTACTTAAAGCACATTTGCAAGGCTACTGAAGGAGAACGCATCACACGTTTGATCCAGACATGAGCTGCAGCGGAGGCGTGTGAACTACTAGCCGAAGCTCTGGCGCGTTAACAAGGAGTCTGTAGCGCCGTTAAGAACGTCAAGGTCTGTCCTGCAATGGGCAACGAAACACAGTTCAGTTTCTGTTGAGAGTTCTTCATTAGCTGAATGGCTGCCAGGCAAAGCTACAGAATCACACTTAGAGAAGCTCTTGCGTACATGCACAAGAAATACCACTGTGGTCAATAAGGCTCGCCAAGATATGCACAGTGCGTACTTGCGCAAGGCGTGGATGTTTTGAACAAAAGTCAGCACCTTCTTAAGACCTCCATGCGCCAAGATACCTTCATACAGAAATATAGCCACCGCGGGCGAAAACCTGGAGTAGCTTATAAATTCGTCGAGAGCAAACAACTACAAGGTGCATAGGATTTGTATGCAGGGCCAAGACTCAAAACCATACTTCAATGGTTTCGTGTGAATACCCACGATGCACATCCGGCTGCAATGCAGATGAAAGTTTTACCCACGCCACTTCTACGCCTCCTGTGTTGTCACACTGTTGACTGGGTGAGCCAGGTCACTTTCCCTGACGGTATGCTTCTACTCCCATGGAATTCTTCATTGTTTCTTCATCTTGTCTTTGATGGCTTTTCTCGATGGTTTTTGGGGCGTTCGGTAGGTGCCCTGTGTTCGTTCATTTGCATATAGAACAGCCCGGGAACTACTGGGAGATATCTGTTTCGGAGCACACTCCCGAGTTTACGAGCACACAATGTTATGTTTCCCTTATCTGTAAGCATCTTCGAAACCCAGTGCTCGAAGCGATGGTAACGAACACTTCACAATAAAAGCCGTTTGGCAGACAGAGGAGCAGTAAAGGAAATGTGCGAAACTAGAGCTTCAAGGCAATAATAGGTATTTACCGATATTTGTACGGCAAGAATTGATTAATACAACATTATGAGCTCAGAAAAGCAGAAATTCTGAAGAACTGCCGAATTGTAGTGGCCACCGGGAAATTTCGGCCTTTTTCGCCATCATGCAACTTAGCACGGGTCGTGGCTTTGGAGAGTACAACAGAACGAGCAGCTTTCACTGCAGAAAGCGCTTTCAGAGTTAAGGATAAAACTGGCTCAGGAAAGTGCACTGCTGAATGAAGAAAGGATTTCACCGATGTTTTTCCGTTTGTTTTGCTCGCACCAACTGCCATTTGCTCAGGCATTTATTCCCTTGTTTTCAGGCGTTCTCAGGTCCTCCTTGGCATAGTCGTTTTTTATTGCATACTGCTACTTAGAAACGTAGTGGCACAGCCAATGTGCTAGGTTCATCTTCTCGCCGACATGCTTTCAAAGTAATCGTTCCAGTGGTGCGTAATGGCGGTGGGACCGTGGTGGCTGCACAGCAGCATTAGCACCATCTACTAGGTCACTGTTTAATACCATGTTTTTTATATTTTTGAAAAGGACACTTTTATCTGGCCCAGTCTGAGTTCTCGTGTGCTGCACGCATGAGAGCATTCGCATTCTGCAATTTGATACCTGTTTGAATACTTGTTGAAACGTCCATAAATTGATTTTAGCACACAATAAACAGTATGTGTATCACCTGTAATTTACTTTTCAAATTGGTTTTCAGTTTCGAGCATTCCCCGAATGCTCGCATGCATAAATAGTGCTGAAATGCAGTGCTGCTCAATTGGAGAGGTCTTTACTTGGAAGGTGCATACTTCGGCAGAATTAACATGTATCAAAGACAAGCCAAAAATGTTTTTCTTCTATCAGCTGTCAAGGTGCCCTTGGAGTTTTCTCCGTCAGCACAAACTAAGTTGAGCCAGGAACCTGTAAACTTAGCGAGGGCAGAAAACTTCACAACATTTCTGGTCTCCTTTCCCCATTCTTGATTCCAACCTCAATGAGATTTTCACATCCTTTTTCGAGTCTGCATTTACTATTTCGCCGGCGGCAACGCTTGAAGAGCAGCGCGCGCATGCAAAAGTGGAGCGGAAATGAGTGTGAACCTGTAGTTGCACGCTTACACACTGTGCCTCAGCGCGAACATCAAAGCCGTAGAACGAAGTCATGTACACAAGAACACAGACACTGCGCATCCGACGCTGGATCAGTGATCTGACGCACTGGACAAACTTTAAAACAATACATGTATGCCTTATACCTCAGAGGAAAAATAAAGACTCATTTCAAGTAACAACAGTAACTAGGTAAAAGAAAACTTTACACTCCGAATGGAATAAAAGATAACAGGTCGCAAAATTAAACTAAATTAAGCCGAAGTAGTCAAGTGTATATCTCGGTAAAGTTGATGCAAAATGAAGGTCATGGTTTATTGCTAAATGTGGATATGATGAAACAAATACAAGGAAAGCGGGCAGCCTACCTTTACTATACCATTGAAACCACTGAAAAGAGACAAATATGAGGTAACCGGCCGAAGCAACGAGAAAAAGACGTCAACTGGCATAGCTGGGCTTTTAGGCACATTTAGACGAAGAATAGATGGGGAAACGAACCAAAAGGAAGGGAAATGTTTAAGATATATACAAGTGCTAGTTATCATTCTGAGCATGTGCGGTTGCGTGAACTAATTTGGCCAATGTTGAAGCCAAGTAAGCACATAGCAAGCAAATGCATAAATAACGATACTGATAAATAAGGAAACAGACTTCTAGGCAGTTAATTAGTGGGAGAAAAATTGACACAAACGAGCTAGATTATCAGGCAAATAGACATCAGTAAAGGGAAGTAGAGACCACACGAGAAAGGCAGACTAGACTGAAAACAACCTACGCAACTATTGCACGTATGAAGAACAAGATGAAAGTAGATTGAAACGTGAATGCGTGCGCAGCTGGATAACGGAAGAGAAAAGTGGCATACGTGAACTGGAGCCTGCAACATTAGCTCACACTATGTGAGGATCGCAGGGGTTTAGATAAAAAGAGAAGACATCTGCAGAATGCATTGTAAGGTTGTTCTTTCATATACTAAAAGCATGTCATCTTTTTGTTACGATGGACAAAGCAGATCACGTACTCTCATGAGGATGGACTAAACATACAAAGGGACCTTTGGCGGTTGGGAGACATACTATGGCAGCTGCTACAATGAAGCGCTTAGTAGCAAACATACTGCATAAAGAAATATGGGCAACGGACCAACATCAGCGAACACAAGGAAACTGACACAGGACACCGGACACACAGCAGCAGACACTGCGGACGGCTACAACTTTCCGAATGGCAGTGATGCGGGCCAGCTGGAAGGAAAAGTAGAAAGAGGGATTCGTAGAGAGGGTAAGAAGACAAGAAGGAAAGGGAAGGCGTTTCGGAAGAGGCCCACGGATCCTTCTGGTGGAGGGGCGAAGCTGTCGCACATGGCACCACAGTTTGCCACACCAATAACTTCTGATGGCTGTCACATTTCGAGCTATAGAGCTGGAGCTTAAATTGAAATTATTACTCGGGGAAGCATGGCCATCCTTGCAGACTAGGTCTAGGTTTCTCAGCAGGCAGGCATAGATTTGGTGTTGGCTGCGTTACTGGTGGTTGCTTCGGGAGAAGCACGGAACAATGCTGATTGCTGAATCACTATGCTAAAGATTCATTAGATGTTTCTGATGCTAAACCTTCAATGTTTCCCCATGTAGGCAGCAAAGCACTTCCACAGGGGATAGATTCAGGTCGGCTATTAGACGTATGCTGCTGCCACGCAGCCGTACAACGCCAGAAGGTAGTTCACAGACATTCAAAGCAGTGGAATTTGGCGAGAGAAGCAACAATGGATTCGTTGTGGACAGACACCGCGAGCCTGCTTAGGTTACACACCGCATGCTTTTACATTGCAAAACTGTATTGAGAGTCAGGTCTGTCACTTACGGAGAGGTCTTAAAGCTACCACTATGAGAGTAAGCACCAGAGGCCCTGGCGAGCATCGGCAGAATGTCAAGTAAAAGGTGACGAGAAGAAAATATCATCGCAGTTGGGGCCGCTTAGAAAGCTATCAGAAACTACCGAGGAAGTGGAACAACATAAAGGGCCGTGAAGATACAGGCTAGCGAAAGAGGCATTAGCCTGTTGTGAGCACAGTCCGCCGTTATCTGGCATCAGAAAAGCACGGCGCTTAGCAGCGAGAGCGAACTTGGAAACTTAGAGAAATGTGACAGAGTTACAGTAGAATGGCACATTATGCTAGAGAATGGACTACGTCGGGCTGAATCTGGACGGCGCCTCACGGTAACATGGGACCTCCAGCGCCTGTCCGTGGGAAGAGTGCAACTCAACATTGAACGCTGGAGACTAGGCATTGCTTAGGAGAGTGCAACTCAACATTGAACGCTGGAGACTAGGCATTGCTTAGGAGAAAGAACTGTTTGTAGTAGAAGTGGTAAGCCGCGGCTCTGAGCTGCTGTGACAAAGCCCAAAGCCAGAAGTGTCTTCCCTTACTGCAAGAAGCAGTAAGGGAAGGCATTGCTGCTGCCCTTCAGACACGAAGAAATAGAAAACGTCCGCTAGCCAAAAATGCATAACAGCCTCTTCCGTTGCCAGCAGAAAATTCAATTATACGTCAAAAGCACTATTACAGAGTGTAGTAAGCCGTGAACTGGATACCGGAGGCAAAGTAAGAGGTGGAGCAAGCCTAGGGGTTATCCCGCATGAAATCGACTATGGCGAAAGCTATTGATTGAAAAGGTAACTGAAAAATTCCATTTTAGGGCTATATTGGCTCAATCAACGCAAGATCAGGAGGCAGGTTTAATCTGATGAGCTGGAATCCTACGTAAATGGCGGCGCTGTGGCGTACCCGCAGAGAGCAATAGCGAAGAAAAGAAAACATGCACTTGTGTTCCCATATGTACGCGATGTCCCAGAAGATGCCCTTTTATGCGCAAAATACTATCTTAGCGCCACCAGCAAAAACGAATAATTGCATACTTTTCAGAGTGCGCAAGAAATATCCCAATCAGTGCAAAACGTCCTTTGTACGTCAATGTTTTGTCCAACGTCTTTTTGCTACAACGGTACAGCGCATGTAGAGAGGTCACTTTCATGCAGTTTGCGGTGCGGTTGATGCCTGGCGTTTTCTTCACAGGCAACAGAAGCCCATATTATACATCGTTTCGCATATATGCGACATGGAAACGAAGCGTTTAATAATTACTAGGCCCGCAGCGTGCTGCAGGCAAGATGCAGTGCCACCCAATTTGAGTCGACAGTCTCCGCTGCAAAACTCTTTGAACAACAATGGACATCTGGGAGAGTTGCTGTAGCTTTCGTTAGGAGTAAGGGCATCTAGACAAAAGATCTGGGGGAAGGCCATAATTGCTCTGGATGTGATGCAGCAGAAGGTGCGCACGCATTCTCAACCCACGATGCGCTTCAGCAGACTGGCTTCTAAAAGTTTTTCTTTGCCCGCTAAAGGCACCCTTGTGCTTCTAGTGTGTGCTGTGATGTTCCTTCTGTTGGATATCCAGTGTCACCATTCGTGCCATGCTAAGCATTCTTCTGCCGATTTCGGAACTCACGAGCTTTTACGCTTCCAATTTATGTGTTGAATTTGAAAGGCTGTCTCTTCAGCGACTGAAGGTTTTTAGAAATTGCCGTTTGATGGGTTAATTGCGCATCACGAAGGACATGGTTGAATGGCTTGGAGATTTACATGTGGACTAATTTAAGGGCGATTTCTCCGACGTTTTTCGTGCTTTCTACCTGGTAAAGTTTTCGAGAGAATTTTATGGGTGACTAAAGCAAGCAGCGATAGTTGGGTGGCTTTTCGCTTGTCACTGGTACATCTTGGAACGTGGAGCCGAAGGTGCAATGCTCGAAAATATCTGCAGGCATGGTGAAGCAAATAATGAACTTTAAGCCGCTTGCAACAGCATCAAGTGCGTCGCTGATCCGAATAAAATAGTTTTAGAATCTGGTGCGTGTGCAGTGTTCGGTCTGGAAACAAAGTTTCCACGCAACCAGAGCTTCTATGAGCTACGAACATGCTCCGTAGGAGCAATGAAACACTCACGTGTGAGTTCCGCGCAAGCCACTCGCCTATTCCAAGAATCTGGGTACAGGAAGGAGTATGAGGGACATAGAGGCTACCAGCAATGGGTAAAACCTATCTTTGAGGTCGTCATACGGCATGGAATGCCACTAGGGCTTTTTGAGCTGATTGTGCAGTCCCTGTGCCACGTGCCACGGTGTGGATTTTTAATGCAGCTCTGCGAGGTTATCCGTGATTTTGAAAACAAGGCTTAGCCGCTTCTGCATGCATTACTTTGTCTTCATACAAATGTACGATCTTTACTTGGGACAGGACACTCTTGCTCGTAGATATCGAGGAACAAAGCCCAGGCTGTAAGGAGTCGCATTTGCATGGGGCGACTGTTGGCCCTGCGTTCCGAGTAGTATGCTGCGGTTGCCACCTTCAATTCCCAACACGTTCAATCCCCAAAACGGACATGGTCAAGCGGCATAACTCTGGACTTGCTGGTTCGGTGCATCACGGCGGAAGGGCAGAAGTACAGTAGCAGGTCAGGTCAATGGCTACGTCCCTGCCGGCGCGAAAAGACGCGTTTGCCCTCATAAGGCCAAAAACGCCGTTGCTATTCTCTAGATTGATCACATCACCTCGTGCGCTCCAAACAGTTCTGGGAGCATTTGACGAAATGGTACATTGGGGATGGTGCCCTTCCGCGGGCTTTTCCGTGTCCACTTCGGAAACAAGCATTCTAAATGAGCTTTGCTTAATGAACTGGTGACCCCTGATGCAGAACGCAATCATTAAATATATGCTTTCACGATGCAACTTTCTAGTTTATGCGTTTTTGTTCGTAAAAGGTTTTCTTGCATTTGAGGTGGCTCACAGTCAAGCAATCTGTCACTTTTTTAATTTCCACAAAGTTGGCAGAGGAGTGCAACGTGAATTCGATTGCTGCTAAGATACATATTCTTGGTTTGAGCCGCAGGAGCTTTTGAGCTTTTGTTCTTTCCTGATTCTCGTAGAGAGTATGTTGCGGCTTCCGATCGGCAGCCTGACAGACTAGAGCAGCGCTTTTTTTTTAACGCCTAATCTTAGGAGGATTTGGGAAGAGTGTTTTATTAACATAACCACTGTAGGTCGTGCGTTTCCAGTTGCAATGATGATATTCCGGTAACTATTGCACTCATGACAGCGAATGACACGCAGCTGTCTCCCTTTGTTCCAACGCCACAACAAAAATCTCTTAGGCCTCATGCTGGTGTGTACAATGGACGTGTGTGTGTGCGTGCTTTTGCAGGCAGAGGGTAGCGAATTGCTTTGCTGTGCATTTACCTAAGTTCGTACGTTCCGAATCTTATCTGAAGTGTGTGGACGATCTGTCTAATCATGGCTACGGCGTTTGTGACTGATTATTTTTGCCGTAACTTTGCTATCATAGATAAAAGGAGCGCACGATTAACTTAGCTGGTGCGTTTTCCGGAAAGCTGCGAATATTCGCGGGGGGAGTTTGAGCTCTTAATAGATAGTTCGAATGCACGTTTACTGCTGTCTAAAGAAACTTGGTAATGTGCTGATTGACGTTATAACTGATCTGGAGAGGCAAAGAAACAGTCCTATCTCTATATCACTACTGCACGTTGGGCTTTGCAATAACAGAAAACTTACTTGAGAGGATGGTAGACTGGTATGGAGGGGTTGCAGGGCTAGCATTATTGAAAAGCGAGGTTTTTGGGTTATCACTTATATTTGGCACTAAGAGGCGTGAAATAAAGACTGCATTATGGCCAACTCAGCTCGTATGTATCCATTGGCATCAAAAATTTTGGGATCGCAAAGCACTGGAGACAATGGTCAAAGACAGTCTACTAGAGGCTCCCTAAAAAGAAATCTTCGAAAGACACGCAGGTGTTCAAGCCCAACAGGACGAGAATGTATAGCCTCATTAACGGGACTTATGTTTTCCTCGGAGAATTGTCTCTGCTTGTAGCTACAGGGGACCACAAAAGCGGCTAGTTTTGTTGAGCATTACCTTCAAGAAGGTGCGTGTTGCTGAGTTTCAAGGCCAATGTGGGCTGCGAGCGGTTGCCAAGATTGCCTCAGCGACTGTGTTGTGTCACTGGTTTGCCTGCATAATATAGTTGCAGCCATACGCTAATCACTGCAAATGAATTCAAAATTGATTTGCTGAAATTTTAACATATAAAACATTTATGTTCAGAGCTGAGCTCTGCCATGGGCAGAAATTGCATTTCATGACAGAACTTCGCAGGGACTCGGCTAGCAGCCTCTGAAAATGTGCAATCGCGATGTACTTGTTTCCTGTGCCGAAGGCACCTCAGCGACTACTCCCTACCTATTTCGACCCGTTTTCTCACTTGAAATGGCGCCAGATCCCGTCGCATTCTAATAAGCGGCCTGCGCGAATCTGTCAGATTGAGCAGCCCACGTACAGAAAGCACCTCACAGAGTCTAGCAATCG
>NW_013654715.1:0-15780 GCF_000499385.1 Eimeria necatrix
TTAAACGTTTTGACTAGGTGGTAAAATGTCTACACACTGGGTATACCCAGCTAAATCTGCCAAGCTGTCGCTCGCCCGTTTGCTTTGCTGCCTTGAGCATGCCTGCACGTTCTTGTTGGAAGCCAGGTGCATGAATGCGTCTAGTTTGTACGTCAACATCAAAATATGCTAGCACTACGTTTCCACTACATTCGTTATACGTTGCTGATTGATGCTGACGCGTAAATGAATGCCATTGCTGGAGTCCAATGTATCCGTACGAATTATCTGCAGTTCAATGCAGGTCTTGCAAAATGTCCAAAATACGTTGAAGCAGTTGGAAATGCTGGCCAAACTGTTGAGCGATAGTGGCTATTCTCAGTATGATTGAAACATTATGACAATTGCTGAACGATACTGAGCATGCATTATTTTCGCGTTATGCAAGCGTTGGAATGTAATGATAGCACATTACACAAGAGCAGCTTGAGAGCAGAAACTTTCATGCCGTGATATCTGCGCACGTTTCTGCCCACGAGGATCGCGGAGACAGGAAGCTAGAAGTGCGCTGGATCATAAAAAGATGGTGAGTCTGCTGAAGCACAAGTGCCATCCAGACCTGATGAGATGCAAGTGCCATCCAGGCCGGAGCACAGTGCACAAACATGTTCACAGTGGCGTGTCAAAAATAGTAACATGCAGCAATGTGCGCGGTTTCTGGTACGTATGATACGCAGCGAGCTACTGACAGCAGGCGTGCCCCCGCCGCTGCCTTATTAAAGTGCAGTGTATCTTTATATTAAGGTGACCAATTTTAATTGGTCATTTTGCTTCTTCTTTCTGAACAAAGCGAAAAGCGTTATCACTGAAGCTTTGAAACCTGCCGGAATGTGGGGCATGGCCTCATCAAGGCCAATGCAAATCAATAGACAGTGAGCTTGATTAAGAGTATGGGTGACCATTCAGTGTGCTGGATGAATGACTTAGATCAAGTTCAGAGCTAATGGATTTGTTCGACAACCCCGACAGAAACGTTTCAAGCTCTCATGTTGAGACAGAAATGTGTAGAATTCACATGCCGGGCACTTCAGTACATCCGAGGCTGGCGCGCTTTGGTATCATGCAGAAAGTGCGTAGCATCAGCGGCCACTTTATTACCAGGTGACGGAATCGCGAAAATTTCACCACTGCGAAAGTTTGTAAAATTTGCCTTTCCGTTATGCGGAAAGCGTTCCCCAAGCACAATCTTCTGGATCTTTAACGTGGCAGCATGATGTACATCGTATTCCTACGATTCTCACGAAATGGATTTGGTGATTTCGGCTGGTGCTCACTCAAGAAACCGCGCTCTTCTATCGGGTGCGTGCCAAATGTACACAGTCAACACGCACTGTCGGCAGAGTCTCCTGTCAATATGTCTTCATTCTCCTTCGTTTTGTCCGTTTGAGGTTGTATGTACAATGGAAATAGAAGCAATACTTGATAGCGACACTCTTTCAACCCCTTATACATGTTTCCTGGAAATTTCCTCATATCGGTCCCCAGCCGCGTCCAAAGTGATGATTATAGCGTCGGCATCTCATTTCACTGTTTCTGAATCAGTCATATTGTACCATTGCATCCTGTTAGACATCCCAGTTGATATTTGATTGCATAACCCGCAATATCGGCGGTTCGTAGCTCTTGAGACGCTTACAAAGATCCGTTCACTCGCTGCTGCTGCTTGCAGTGCTGCACTCAAACTGAGCGCCAAGAGACTAGACAAAGTTAGGCGCTTTCTGCAGTACAGTCTAACTCCTTCGTCCGCAATTGAAAGAGTTTACAATATACTTTATGAAGGTGTTTCATATCTATAGGGCGTACGTTTCATGCACGTAGCTCCTCGTATAGCTTGGTGATCTTTTGCTATCGAGCAAAAAAGCCTGGTCCGGGCTCAATGCCATCATTTGGGCCTCACGACGGTTGCTTTTCTTGATGAACAGGACGTACGTTTTCAATTCGTCAGGACATCCCAGTGTTGTTGCATCTAGGGCACATATAATTCATTAACAAGAAACACCATATTGAATGGAACGGTTAATGCGCGCATCCTCTGTCAGGCTATCCATGCAGAACATCAGATTGAAAAACTGCGAATGGCGAGTTGCCGCCCGTCTCTGCGCACGATTTTTCCTAAGTCGTGGGCAATCTTTATACTCCAGTGTGAAGAAGAAACTCTACTTATCAGTTCAATTTCGGTTACTCCAGTCTAACTGGATTTGCTTTGTTCTTTTATCAACGCGCCTCAGGTAGTAGGCGCTACAAATATAAATTCTACTGCCTGACAGTGGCGATATATCATTTGCAAACGTCAGCCCCGTTCTTACAGAAGCACTACTATTTAACATCCTTTACGCCTACATGCGTGTTTCAGCTACTTTGTGGCCGCTAGGCTGTTTCAACTGAGAAAATATCACAAAATTGGAACGCGTACATGTTGGTTTCAGGTGGCTCTCAATCGGCTGAAAGTCGCTTCACTCGCTGCCAGATCCTTCACTCAAGAATAAATCAAGGTAAACCACATCTAGCGTAGTCATATATTCTCTTTGCAGAACACTGTAAGTCGCGAAGTTGGCCTACCGAAGGGATGCATTCATATGAAATCAGATAGTAAGAGATATGTTAAACAAAAAAGACGCTAGAATTTTTAGAGAAGCGAATACGCTTTTCAAGACGCGCATACGCCATTGAAGGCGGTCAGAGGTTATCCCTTCTATACACGACAAAAAAGAGCGCCCCAGAAGCATGGGAAAAATTGCCGTATTTCTCATAACTGACGTGAAACATCTGTTGCAGGTCTTGCACGCAATTAGGCACGAATGCGTTGCACAATTACGTCCAAATTGTAGGTGCTTGCGACGACGCTTGATGGACACTCATGCAGGCTTCGTCGTAAGTGAGGATGCATTCGTAAAGGCTAGCGATAACGAACATCCGAAGGTGCAAGCTTTCAAGAAATGTGCCTTTTTTTCGGAGTAGAAAGTAAGAGATTTAACAGACATCTTTGCATCAAAGCCTCACGCGTTGTTAAACAAGCCACACCCCACTTTCGCGGCGCGTTTCATATTCGCATAACATCAACATTTGAAACACGAAGGGCGAATTATCTGCAGTTAGTTCTCTGCAAGATATTAGGCAGGGGGCTCTTTCGTTGTGAATGTCTGGTTTAATTTGCGTATCTATTCTTTTATGAACCCCCATAATGTGTTTTTGTATCTGCCAGAAAGTGTGCACCTCAACAAACGCTTGACTCATGAGAAATTTTGTAAAGGCAGCATTTCCGTTATGAGTATTGGCCACCATTCGGGCTACTAGCTGAATCCGCAGTAGATACAATTTAATTCTTGTATCTGCACCATCTTTCCTGCTAGCTATCCTTTATCTCTGCGTAACGTTTTCCTAGCAGCCCGTGATTTGCAAGGCATTTCTCATTGTCAGAAACAAGCTCGTGTCCTGCTGCTCACTTAAACGCCTTTAATGTGCTCGATGCTTTTACAGGAACAGACCCTTGTTTCACGCATTTTAAGTAGATATGCAGAGCACAGATAAAGGAATATTTGATGCCGATAGGTTGTTTGAATGCCTTCTGGCGTATGGGAAACCTTCGACATTTTTGTTTTGGACCAGAAAGTATGAGATCTGACAAACGTTTTCGCTTTGATTCGTCCCTCCGTGCCAAGAAATTCTTGTGCGTCTTTTGCGGTTGCGTGTTCTTTTGTCAGGATAACAACCTTGGCAGCAAAGGCAGCTGATATTCTGCGATTGCCATTTGAGATTGTCCATGCGTACAGGTAACCAACTCTTTTGCTGTGAATATCTGGTTTAATGTAGGCAGGTTTTTCGTTTAACACCTGGAGTCCTTTCGTACATGTCAGGAAGTATGAAGCCCTGAAAGACATTTGCACCGTTGAGAGAAACTTGGTAAGTGCGGTTGATGGCTGTTAACGTTTGTCACCAGAGGGATATGCGTTTCAACACATCCAGGGCAAAACTTGCTTCTCTGTTACTGAAAATATCTCTTTTGGTTTACTCGTTGTTGCTGAGTAATCTTCCACATTGGGCGCCAGATAAATCTATAGGTCACGTTATCAGAGGCAGCGCTTGACTGTGTCCCTGCATAGCCTTTACTTCGGTGGCCTGTGATTCGCAGGCGTTTCTCATTGCGCCAGAATCAAGCGCCTGTCATGCTGCTCAGTTAAACGCCCACCATACTTTGTTATGGTCCTTGAGTTGCTGTACATCTCTTGAATGTGCGACTGCAGTGGCTTGCGTTCTCTAGACGAGCCGGCATCAGGTGAATTCGTCTTTAGCTTTGCCGCAATTAGCTCACGCTTTTTAGTAGGCTAAAGCAAGCTCTCGTATCTGGTGGTGCTTTCCTTTTGTTTTTGTTTTGTGAAGTTGCATCGGCTTAGCAGGAGTGTTGCACAGCTGTCGTGCACGCCAACCTGATGTTTGAAGACTCACAGTCCTACAAAAGACGTCGCAGAAATGGCCCTGCTTATGTTGCACTCAGGCAGCCGAAGACATCTTTTGCTTGCGGCCACGCTTTTGTATGGCGACAGCACGAAATTTATTTTGTTACTCGAGCCCTTGAGCTGTTTGCAAATGCGCCAGCATAGGGGTCTAGTACGCTTGATTGCGGGTCCGTTCACCTATCGGCATTTCACAAGACGTGAAGCTTCTCAAGAGTTTGACGTATGACTTACATTGCTCTTGCCGCCGCAGTAAAGCCGTGAATCCACCACAAAGGCACAGAACTGCAAAAGACAACACTTCACGTGACAGTCTGAATGTGAGTGGCTCGCAATGAGTACAGAGACACCACAATACAGTACGCTTAAAAGTGTTTCGCTGCAAAAGAATTTATGAGCAGGCATTAACACGTTGTTTATTGCTAGTGCCCAGATTTTCATTCTGTCTCTGAATTGCGGTTCTGCCTGATTGGGTAAATATCAAGCTTGCGAGTGAATGAGCCTTCGAGACACAAAGAATACGCCGTTTTGTTATGCAGCGACGCGGCAGTTTTGTTGCAAAAGCGTCGACGTCGTGCTTAGATCGTTTCTGCTGCTGTTTTGGGGAGAGGTATAGGCGTAGAAATAATATGAAAAGAATCGTACAAGTGATTGCCCCTACCAGCAGCTTATGAGCACGGAAAAAACTGAGCACCGTTCTCTCAGGGATTACTTCTCTTGCCAAGCCGTTTACGCTGCCATATGCATGCTTGAGGAGCCTTGGCTGCAACGAAGTCTTAGTGACACGCGTTTCATGTGCTCAATGCTCCTACAGGAAAAAACCATGCTACACGCATTTTAGGTAAATATGCAGAGCACAGATAAAGGAATATTTGCTGCCGATAGGTTGTTTGAATGCCTTCTGGCATATGGGAAACCTTTGACATTTTTTGTTTTGGACCAGAAAGTATGAGATCTGACAAACGTTTTCGCGTTGATTTGTCCCTCCATGCCAGGCACGTATTGTGCGTCTTTTGCGGCTTTGCGTTCATTTGTCAGGATAACAACACTCACAGCAAATGCAGCTGATATTCTGCGGCTGCCATTTGAGATTGTCCGTGCGCACAGGTAGCCAACTCCTTTACTGCGAACATCTCGCTTAATGTAGGCAGGTTTTTTCTTTTAACACGTGTAGTCCTTTCGTACATGTCAGGAAGTATGAAGCCTTAAAAGACATTTGCATCGTTGCGAGAAATTTAGTGAATGCGGTTGATGGCTGTTGACGTTTGTCACCAGAGGGATATGCGTTTCAACGCATCCAGGGCAAAGCTTGCTCCTCTGTTGCTGGGGATTCTTCTTTTGCTTTGCTCTCTGTTGCTGAGTAACCCTCCACATTGCTCGCCAGATAAATCTGTAATTCACGTTACCAGAGGCAGCGCTTGACTATGTCCCTGCAAAACCTTCCCTTCGGTTGCCTGTGATTCGCAGGCGTTTCTCATTGTTAGAATCACGCTCCTGTCATGCTACTCATTTAAACGCATATTATATTTTGTTATGGTCCCTGATTTGCTGTACATCTCTTGAATGTGCGACAGCAGTGGCTTGCGTTCTCTACTTGTGCCAGCATTTGCCTCCGGATTCTCTGAAGTGTTAAGACACTGTCTTTTCTTCTGGCTTTTTCCTCCAAATATATAGCCTGATGCTCAGTTACATGTGCAACAGACGCGCATGCATATGGATCTCTTCTCGTGAGCTTTTTTTTCATTAGGTATTTAAGAATACTTTGGCTGAATTTTAATAGCCCCGAAAATCCTACGTTTTCTCAAATAGTTTGGGCTGTTTTAGTTTTCACGGGCAATAGCTGGGCAGGAAATGAACACAATTGTTTCTGATTTTAGTGTCTCGCAACATAGCAAGTGAGCAAGACGAAGATGTGTTGTGGGCTGTTGAGCCCATGTGAACAGCTTTGGCCAAGTGCTTGGAGATTGCTCTTTGTTTGTGATGTACTATGACACCGTATCGCTTTTGGAGCTGCTATCGTTTTCGTGCTGCTGATGGACATTCTCCTTGTCTGTGGGACAAAAGGATTTCATTTTCGAAGTAGTTTTCTACTGGTGCATACGCTCCTGGAAAATTCGCCTGCTTGCAGCCTTTTTGAAAATTGTTCTGTGCTTGAGTTTTTCTAGCGGCTGGCTGCAAATCATTATTTTTTCAGGCGCACATCACGTTGGCAGGCTATTTCCCGAAATTTTCATACCTCCGCAAACAGTCCTATGGCTTTTAGAAGCCGAATGTTTCAAACCTTTAATTGAATGGCGCCTGTTGAAGCAATCTGTGGACATGGGCATAGTGCCTGAAATTGGTGAATGCTTGCCGTTTTGCAAGTGGCTAAATAGGAAAGGCCTTTTTCGATATCTGCCAATTGCAAGCTGGATGTAAGTATGTGCGAATGGTCTCTGATCCTTAGTCAAGCGATTCGAAAAACGGTTCTTTCGCAGTGCTTGTTCTAGAGTTTTGTAATGCTGAAGTCTCCAAAACATTAGGAACACATCATCGACTGCATGCTTTCTTTTACCTTCATCCACAAGAACGTTGTGGCCGCAATGAAGGGTAATATGTTCATTTTTCAAATGCAGTCTAAAACACCTGGCCTAATATACTATCATGCTCCAGCAGCTCCGTAATATGCATCAGAGGCCGCTCTACAACACCCATATTGGAGGACCGTTCTTGGAAAGTACGAATAACTACGTAACTTTGGCCATATATGCCTTCTAGCGAACTTTTCTTAACATAAAGGACTTAAATGATATTCTTCGCAGCGAGTGAGACGTGTCATTGTACATAATGCCCAGAGAAACAGAATTTAGCAAATATGTGGGAAGATGGGAGGGGGACACGCAAGAGTTCACGCTGAAAAAGCTGTGGAACCATTTCGAATAAAAATGCTTGCCAGTGTTTTGTGCCGAGCAACTCAACAAACGTCAGGAAGTGAGCTATTCCTACGTCAATGATGACAAGCCCTTATTGTTGCGAGCAGAGTGATACACTTTGGACGTACATACTAAAATGGATAAAAGCCTGACAAATTGGGTGGTGTTTATTTGCTTCCCGAAATCTTTAGATAGCAGGGTAAAAGCTCATCAAGCAGAAAGTATGCATTACTCAAGCGCGCGTGTGAGGCTAGAAGCTGGCGCGTAAAGGTTTAGCATTTAGATAACGCTGTGAACCAACTAAGCAACAGTTGAATTTAGCCTTTGTGCCCTTTACTGTGTGGATCTACTACGGCGCATTTGGAGTAGTGAATGTTTCTTTGTCACGTCCACGCGCGCAGAGCTGGGCAGCACTGCAACCAGCGCCTTGAAAATTTTCTATCCCTAGTGCTGTAAAGTACGTCTACATGGGAAAGTTCACTCCGCACTTGCAGTTAGTACGTCATGATCCTAACAATGAACTGCGCAAGAAAGAAAAAACATGTGGATTAGTCCATAACATAAATATTTTCACGCAGCAGGACAGAAACGGACTAAGATTTGGATACTTCGTCATTTGCCGTTTTATATTAGCATGACAGTTTCATCGCACGAACTGCCCACACGTTCTTGCGATGGTGGCAGTTGCAGCCACTACTCAAGGGTCAGGCTGCCTCTGGATGCTTTTCCTTGTTAATTGCGTCCGCATCTTTGACCCGAGATCCCGTTCATTGAGTGTAAAGATATGCCATTTTGTTTCAGAAGGTGAGAGAAAAAACTTGGCGAATGCATGATAGTTGGAACAAGGCGCTTTGATCATATCCACAAATTGTATGAGCAATTCATATCGATGCTTTCTGCAGGAGGTGTGTCTCTCTGTCCAGCGAGCAAAGGAAAGAAACTTTCCTGAGAGGCAGTTTAATAGCTGCGCATTTTTCATTATTCTATTCAAAACTGTTTTTCTGCCTTCTGCAAGCTTTTCAGCAGCGGTAACGTGGCGTGTGCTTTTTGTTTGTTAGTGACCAAAATCCAGCCTCACGCTTCGAAAAGGAACAAGCTCGGGGTCCGTCTAAGTTTATGAGAGTTTTTCTATGAAACAAATAACTTAAAGCATTACTACTTCGGTCATTTGTTTTACGCATCACCATTAATCAGGTTTACAAAGGTGGACTGCTGCCGGATATGACAAGAGGCCTTCTAAGCCAGGAGTCGCTCCATTGCCTAGTCAACCTTTGCCCAGGGCATATGCTCCTTGAAACAAATTTGCCAGCTAACACGCCAGATGCAGCCTCGTAACAGAGCTTGTCAAATGTGAGTTTCAGCGTGAAACTGCTTAAGTCAAGTGGTAGATGCGCCGGCTCGCGGGCGTGCATGATGCTTTGAGAAATGCTCAGTTCTCTAGCAGCAGGTGCACGCTAAAGCTGCGTTTAAAGCATATCTCAGCACACATGTAGGCCGGCAACGAAGGTTTGCATGGCAGGCTGTAAGCCGCTTCACAACCAGTCAGTGCAGATTAGCTAGGTGCAAATATTCAATTGTGACTGCGGAGGCAATTGTTACTAACCATCTTGATGCTCAGCGTGAGTTCAAACTGGAAGGCCACTGCAGAAATTGCTTTTGCATAACTGTCGTTTGCTTTTTTGTTCGTCTTTTAGGTGCTTCTTACCCGTTTCACTGCCCGCCTTGTTTTCGACGCAACTTCCAGTTTGTTTTATCAATATGCTACGAATACAGCCATTATCAAACATCGCATTTACTTTAAGCAAATTGCTACTGCATACCTCTGTTCTGCATATATCGTTTTTAGATTAAAGAATTGCTTCTACCAGTTTTCAGAGGGAATATTGTGAAGAGAATGCAACGTACTATCTATGGACTATCTGTGGTATGTGAAAACTAATAAGTTTGAGAACGAGTGTGCTGGGCGCGACGGCGTCGCTATGGAAAATATATTTTAAGTGAAAAGACCTTGTGCCGCGGAAACGCTCTACGGGAGGCCCAGCATGGTTCTACAAGTCGTTGATGCTTGATGTGTTGAGTGAGGCTTGCCCTTTGCTAAATATTGTTGAAATGCATTGGCAATGTGTCTTAAAAAGCCTGCTCTGCAGGAAGAATCGCGAGCATTGCAAAAGCTGCCGTTCTTCAAAGGTTAGAGCCATTCCTAGCACGCCCGTCTAAAATAGGGATCGGCGCGTGAGTCTTATGAGCACGTAAAACAAAACCGAAGCTCTAGAAAAAACAGCAAAGTACTTTAGGAAGGTGAGTTTCGTGTGGAGCATAGTAACTTTACATCGGTGCCATGTGCAGCACTTTGGCAGGCGGCTCCAAATTTATGCCAGTACTCGATTGCTCGGACGAGCTCACCTGATGTTCTGTATAACCTTTAGATCATAATGATTTTTCCAGGAGCGCTTCGAGGCACATTTGGTTGAAACTATATGTGGATACTGTGGTCCGCAATGGGATGATATTATTCCCACTATCAAGTCGGTCATAGCCCAGTCGGCGTTAAATAAATATGGAACACAAAAAGCGTATAGCACGACGTTCGGCGCAAGCCAGCTCATGCGTGTAGCCTGTCTTTTTGATATTCATTGCATGCCATGAGTCGATCCTTGGATGCATTGAATGGTTTCCTCAAACTGCCACAACGCTGAGAGCATGACAGCAAGGGCTATCTAGCATCTTGGAAACAACGATGAGTTCTTTGCAACTAGTGTGCAGAACTGTGTCCGCACCTCGTGATTTGTGTATGCGTTTTCGAGGTGTAGCAATTACTCTCGCTTAATGCAGAATTGGCCCTTTACCGTATTGTACAGAGCAAGGATGTGCGCAGTCTTCAAAATATTTTTTTTTCTATCTGGTTTCTTTAGATGGAGCGAGAGCCTGTCATCTCCGCTGTAGCCGCGAAGGCAGCTTTTCCAAATCTTCTTAGTCTTTATCCGTTGTTGGTGAGCAGTACACAATTATACTTTCAAACTTGATCTCAATTGATCGGTGCCTTTGTGTGCCTTGGAAGCTGCCAGACAGCAGAATGTGAACTGTGTCACAATATATCGACCTGCAAGAATGTTAAAGATCGTTCCTGCATCCAAACGCAGAAGTGTTGGCTGCAAGTTACCGAATCAGATCATTTCTAGAACTCCCAGCTGGAAAAAAGTTATTATCGTTCCATACAGCGTCTACTGCCAAAATCATGGATACACAGCGGATGATTTTCTTGCTCATGAAGTGAGATATGTTTTACCGGTTTGTACCAAAGCTATGAATATGATCGATTGTGTCGGGTTTTTCTTAATATTTTGGCAGCTCCTGCAAACGTACGGCACGACGTCTCTCGGCTAGATGTCCTGCCCTCATACTAATGCGCGATAAATATGATTGTGCAACGCTTCCCTGCTGCTGCACACACTTCCCATACTGTCATGCAATTTATCATGGTATTCGTCCAGCTGGCAATGCTTTCCTGGTATGGAACAAACGTGCCGGTAATATACGTACTTTGGATTTCTGCAACTGCAAAGTCAACGGACATTTTGGCTGCAACCCAAACTTCTAATCATGGCTTTGGCTGATAGGTCGTACGATTTTACGTTAGCATCGACAATCTTAATAAACTATCTGGGTTTTGGGCATCCAGTCAAGATATACAGCTACATGATCGAACGTTTCAAGACGTGATACTTCTACTAACAGAGTTGGCAGCTAATGCGGTACATGTAAAATTTGCCACGAGTTTTTTTCATAATACACAATCAGGAGGCAGCCTTTCGAGGCAGGCCGGAACGCATCAAGGGCGATGCAAAAATCTGCGTTTGAGCTTTGAAATATCTTTGCTGGGCATGTGCTGGATTCTCCGAGAGCGACAGCGCCTCCCCTGCGAGCAAACGTTTGTGACAGAGATTTGCATCGCGATGATAAGTTAATGTTTTTAAGTGAGCCCTTCTTTCTGTGTGTTCAGCATGAGACACAACCAAAAGGAAAGTTCACGCGGCGCTGGTTCGCTTGGCCACCATTCCATTCTGTTCAATGCGTTGAATTAAGAACTAAGCTTCTGTCTTGTGGAATCAGAGCGTCTTCCCTTCTTACGCCAATACGTCATATTTGCAAATACCATGGGTATGTTGCGGAGACGTAGTGTGAGGCATCAATCATGAAACCGTCGTTCGATGGACTGCTTTGCCTTCCGCTCATAAGGTTTTTTTTTGTTTCTGCACTTCGGTCAGCGCGGCATTACAAATTATGTATAAGGCTGCCTGTAGCTCTAAGATTCTGCTGGATAGTGAAGATCTTTGAGCCTATCAACTGCTTTTGTAATTTGTTCGGTTGGTTCCACTACTAGCAGCGTCTAGTGTTTACAGTTTGAGTGTTTCTTAGTCTGTAAGTGTGCACGATGAGATGAAACAAGGGGTCAACGGCACTTAAGACTATATGTTTGTGCTTGTAGTCTGATAGTCTTGAGCAGCGTAAGTGCGTGTAATCTTGCATGCAGGGGCAGGCACTTTCTGCTCTTGAGACAATGTCTGATTTCGAGAGCAGACAGTATGGAAAGATGGAGCGACCTACTTACTGTGAACTTACTTTTTGGCGTTTCAATGATAAGCATACTATGTGAGGCGTCAGTATTTGCGACAATCATCCTAGAGACGCCATGCTGCGAATTCATTTCCATGGTACACAGCGGAGCTTGCATAATGCGCATTTCACCTCAATGGGACAGTGCCATGGCAGTGTTAGGTCTAGCGAAAACTTGAAGCGGGTCATTTGTTTGTCGGAGCTGCACTTGGAGTTGAAGTTACGTTCCATCGTTGCGCCATTGAATGCTGAAAAACAGAGCATGCTTAGTCCTTCTGGGTGTAAACCTCAAATTACGAGGTTGACTCAAGGCACTCCCTTTCGTAGCACCTTTTAAGGGCGCAACGTGCCTTTTTGAAATTTGTTTTAGATGTTGTGTTTCTGCTTTGGCAGGAGATTCGATGGAACGATGTCATAAGCAAAAGTCGCTGCTCCATTCTCAGTATTATGCAGTGTATGTGTGCACGGGTTTTAGGGAGGTGGCGTTCATGGTTGCAGCAGCACCAACTACTGGCTTCCACCGCTCTAGACCAATGATAGTAAATGCGTTGCTGCATTGTGAGGCTGCTCTGGTTGCATTTATGAGGTCCCTTAGCAGCGTTTGACTTTCTGGCCCGCTTTCATTGCTACGCAACTAATTTTAATGGTCACGAACACTGAAAGATAACGGTTTTACCACTTATTAACCTTTTGGTTTCAGTTGATGCTCACTGCGTTCCTTCACACATACATGCGGCTTTGTTATTGTGGCCCGCGATACTTTGCGCTTCCGTTTAAAATTGAGTATTTGCATTACTTGATGCTGGAGAGATGTGTGCATATTTATCAAGCCCGTATTCTTGTTCCAGCTGAGACAGCTTTTTGCAGAGTTGCCTCTCTTCTTCGAAGTTTGCGCAGAAACATCGGGTTGATTTCGTGAGGTTTTGAGGTGAGAGGTTTCCATAACGTCCATAAAGCCCATTTTAACTCCGAATGAAAACCTATTTGCTGGTGTCCTTCGGGGTCCCGACCACGATGCGGTCACAGCGCCTACTTTGTATTGCACTTGGATACCTTCCTAGTCTTAACTCGCGCGACAACCTTTCCGTACTATCGTCTCCATGGACAAAACGAAATACACTCCTGAAATAAATCCTTTTCCGTGTATGACACGGAGGCTGTGAGCGCTTGACATGTCTTTATATCTAATATTTGTATTTTCACACGGCATGTTAAAAAGTTGGCGCAATGCAGGGGTATGGACGCGCTTTGACCAATGTAGAGAGCGAAGCGTTTGCAGGTACACGTAGTCACAAAGCTAAAGCCGAATGCAGCGCTTGATGGCCCGTCAAGGGATACCACCCTCACGCAGCCCAATTGCTACTTTTATGCGAGTGTAGTCGTGACACGTAGCTCGCAAAATGCTGATTTCCTGTGCAAACGGAGAGTACTCTGGACAGGTGGCAAGCTCGCTGGCCATCCCAAAGTCCCCGAACATTTGACATCGCAATGGGATTGTCTTCTTCGGCGCGTTTGTGAAGCTGCACAGAGCTTTGTCTTTCGTTTCACATGCACAGAATCCAGTGCATAACTCATACAGTGCGCTGATCATATAGGACACGCGCAGCTCAGTGATCTTTGCAGGTTCACATGGGAGCACTAGGAGATCGGCGTTTGACAGCGGGCATAGCACTAGCTGGCTCAGAGCCAATTTGACAGATTTTGAATCAGGCGTCAGTCACTATTGAACTGTTCCACATGGGGGCACACTGGCTCTCATGAGTGCGACAGAAGCACACAGGTGTCCAATCCGAACCACGCTAATTGCTCTATAGTGTGTTGTTGGCCAAATATTCTAGATCCCTTTCGATTCCGCAGGAGGTATGATGAAGTGATCCAATTTTTTAGGTGACTGCGATCTACTTTGTAGACGTTCCAATCGCATTTTTATCTGACGCACAGAATATGAAGCAATTGATGAGCGTCTTCTCATGCCAGATGCTAGTATTGGCGTGCGTGGCCCTGAATAACTATTTCGCAGGAGGTATGTTGTGTAACTTGATTTTTCTCTTACTGCGTAGCTTCCCACAGCAGCACACTACTTTTGAAACAAGCGGTTACGGGCTTAACAATTCATTAACGGCGGCGCTCGTTAGTGTTTCTGCTCCTGAAGAGCAGCGGCGTGGCTCTTTCGAAGTATTTTCCGAAGCTGGTGCGTCGTTAGACGCACACGAAATTTAAAAAAAAACATGCAGATGCGATCTTGCCTCTGAGCAGTTAATTGTGTGCTGGCTAAGTAAAATCCTGGGACCTCGTTCTGAAGGTCGTTTGCATTGCCTAACTACAAATGCATCGGAGTGTCACTAGCGAACTGACTGAGTGTTATTTATCATGATTTTTGAAGATCTGCCATGTTCTTGCTGCACGCCACTGCAGAGCATCTTTTGTGGCTACTTTCACTTTTTGCTGATCATTGGTGTTTGTTTGGGGTCCATCATGTGGCTGATTGGTTGCTTGGGTGTATGCATGTTTCAGGTCCAATGATGGTTTCTTAGCGGGCCGCGTGGAAAATGAGATATCTAAGAGCTCGTCTTCTTTTGATGAAAATGCATTTTAAATGTGCAGCAAGTGTGTTGAAGGCTTTGCCCGGGCTTATGAAATCAACGTTTTGTCATTATATGTGTGATCCTGCAAATGAAGCAGTGGTTATTCCCGCATCATGCAGCACGTGAGGTGCATTGAATGACATTAGATGTAAACTACTCGGATATTTAGAGCTAGATCATTGTACAGTGTAATACCTGAAACCAAAAGCTGATGTGCTTTTGCCCTCAGCCGTAGTTAGGCATTGCTGTGACAGGAAACGCGAGACTCTCAGATTGTCAGTGTGCGTGCAGTAAGTTTCATAAAAGCTGCCTCTCGGGGAAAAACGCATTCATCACAGTAACAAGCGTATAGTGCATATGTGCTCACGGCATTCAGACTTGGGTTGACGACAGTTGCCTTCCGTTAACGCAGCGGTGGCCTTTTTTTTAGCTTTTTACTTGCGTACTAACATCTTCTGTGAAACAGTTGGTACGGGCCATCAATATCCAGCTTTAAACGTGTATTGAAGAATGTTTGGGCTTTCCAGTCTTTGATACCGAAAAGTATGCTTTTGCGAAAAGAACTTGAATTTAGCGAGCAATTGATTTCAGATGCCCGTTAGGAATGCTTGATCGCACTTCCAGATTGTGAGAGAGGCAGCGAAGATTCCAGTTCGAATGCAGCAAGAGCAGGTGTTGTTCCGTGGGCGTAGCCTCATTGGTGCTTCTTCGAAACAAATTTGCGATTTTCAAAGGCGTAGTGTTTTATGTCAAGGATGTATGTGCGAAACTATACGTGCACACAAATGCATAATTAATATCGAAATTTTGCAGCCAGTAGCCTTGCAAGGCGACAAAAAATGAAGCGTAGTCTCGTTTATTTCGTTGAGATTAGCATTACTGGCGCCTTTACTTTAAATGACAGAACACAGTCCATGCGGCTGCTGTTTGTGTACTGCGTTTTAGATAGTGGAAAATACGCTTTCATGAGCTGCGCATAATACGCTGTTGCGCTGTATTCTGCGTGTTAGATCATGCATAGTGAGGGTTGCTGTACATGCACGCAAATGCATGGCAATTCTCGAAATGTCGCAGAGAGTAAGCCTTGCTAAGCGGCGACAATGAAGTTCAGTCTTGTTTATTTCACTGAGATTAGCATGAGTTGCGAATTTATTTTACATGATAAAACATCGCCCACAC